>NC_068990.1:71166967-71170949 GCF_001194135.2 Octopus bimaculoides
ACCTTAGTAGATAAAGCAATTAAGAGTATGAAGACGGGGAAAGCCCCCGGCCCATCAAGAATCACCGCAGAGATGCTCAAAATATCTGGCAGTGTCAGCTGTAGCCTAATCACCCATAAGTTAACCAGGTGACACATGAAGGAGTCATACCCAATGACTGGCACCATAGTCAACTGCTACAAAGGTAAAGGTGACGCTTTAGATACAAATAATTACAGACGTATCAAGTTGTTGGATCAGGTAATGAAGGTCATGGAGAGGGTCATAGCCCAACTAATTAGGGAGAGAGTCAGTCTAGATGAAATGCAGTTTGGTTTCATGCCAGGAAAAAGCACCACTGATGCTATATTTCTGGTAAGACAGCTGCAGAAGAAATACCTGGCCAAAGATAAACCTTTGTATCTGGCTTTCGTTGACATGGAGAAAGCTTTTGACAGGGTACCCCGATCCTTTATCTGGTGGTCAATGAGGAAACTAGGGATAGATGAATGCTAGAATAAAAATAGCCTGGGCAAAGTTCAGAGAGCTCCTACCTCTGCTGGTGACTCTCGCTCAGAGTAAAAGGTAGACTGTATGATGCATGTGTGCGAACTGCCATGCTACATGGCAGTAAAACATGGGCTGTGACTGCTGAGGACATGTGTAAGCTTGCAAGGAATGAAGCCAGTATGCTCCGTTGGATGTGTTATATCAGTGTGCATACATGACAGAGTGTGAGCACCCTGAGAGAAATTTTGGATTTAAGAAGCATCAGATGTGGTGTGCAAGAGAGACGACTGTGCTGGTATGGTCATGTGTTGCAAATGAATGAGGACAGCAGTGTGAAAATGTGTCACACCCTAGCAGTAAAATGAAACTGTGGAAGAGGTAGATCCAGGAAAACCTGGGATGAAGTGGTAGCAAAGGGCCTATTGTATGATGTTTGTTTATGAACAGCTGCAGTACATGGCTGAGAAACATGGACTATGACTGCTAAGAACATGCAAAGGCTTGAAAGAAATGAAGCCATGCTTTTCTGGATAGCTAATGTCAGTGTGCATGTATGATAATGTGTATATGATTTAAGAGAATAATTGGGTATACAAAGCATCAGATGTGCAAGAGAAAAGACTACTTTGGTATGGTCATGTGATGCATATCAATGAGGACGGCTTCACCAAGAAGTACCAATCTCTAATTGTGGAGGGAACATGTAGAAGTGGGAGACCCAGGAAGATGAGGAGCAAAGTGGTGAGAAAGGATCTTCAGATGTTGGGCCTCACAGAGGAGATGACAAGGGACCAAGACTTCTGACAATTTGCTGTGCTTGAGAAGACATGTGAAGCTAATTAAAATCGTGGCTGTCCATGCACGCTGGCATATCCTCTACATCCTTCTCTCAGCTGAGGGATCCTAGTCTTGTGGGCAAGGTGCCATGTAAAAGCACTAGTGCTGGTGCCCTGTAAAAGTGCCTGTGCTGGTGCCATGTAAAAGCACCCATTCTGGTGCCATGTAGAAGCGTTCATGCCAGTGTCACATAAAAGCACTCACTACACTCTGTAAAGTGGTTGGTCTTAGGAAGGGCATCCAGCCACAGAAACATGCCAAAACAGACAAATGGAGCCTGGGCAGCTCTCCAGCTGGCCAACTGCTGTTAAACCATCCAACCCATGCCAGCATTAATAGATGTTAAAAAAAAAAAAGATGATATATATGTATGCATAATTATTAATTTAACCTCCACGTTTCTGTGCTTGCATGGGTTGGCTGGAATTTTGTTGAGGCAGATACCCTTCCTATCACCAACTCTCACTTGTTTCCAGGCAAGGTAACATTTCCCCAAGATCAGAATTACACAATGTCAAGGCAAAAAGACAGAAACATGCACACAAACACACAATTACATACACACACTCATATATACACATATACACACACACACACAGTGCTTCTTTTAGTTTCCATCTGCCAAAGGCTGGGGTTATAGTAGAAGACACTTGCCCAAGGTTCCACACAGTAGGACTGAACCGAAAACAATGTTGTTGGGAAGAAAACTTCTCACAACACAGCCACTACAGCACCTATATATACATATGTGTATGTGGTTAGGAAGTTTGCTTGGGAACTTTGGGGGTTCTGTCTCCACCACATGAACATTATTCTGTATTACAGCTGCAGGTCAACCTATACTTTCTGAGTGAAATTGATAGACAGAAACTGAAGAAACGTGTGTGTGTGTGTCTGTGAGACATGTGAGTCCAAGTGTTTGATTTCTCCTTGTTTTTACCTGCTTAAATTCTGTAAACACAGTATTGTATGCTTACAGTGAACCACAAAAGCATATCCAGGCTTCTTGACATGTTACACAATCTTTGTTTGGGCTGTTTTGTTATTAAACAGACTGGGTAAAATATAAAATTGTTTGAGAACAGGTGAAGGCTGGTGAAGAAAGTGCATCCGGCTGCAGAAAATCTTCCTGAATGAAGTCCCTCTGCCTCATGTGAGAATGGAAGAGTGGACATTAAAACGAAGATGATGATGGTGTATGTATGTTGCGAGTGTGTTGTTGTTGTTGGCACTCTGTCGCTTACGACGTCGAGGGTTCCAGTTGATCCAATCAACGGAACAGCCTGCTCGTGAAATTAACGTGCAAGTGGCTGAGCACTCCACAGACACGTGTACCTTTAACGTAGTTCTCGGGGATATTCAGCGAGACACAATGTGACAAGGCTGACCCTTTGAATTACAGGCACAACAGAAACAGGAAGTAAGAGTGAGAGAAAGTTGTGGTGAAAAGAGTACAGCAGGGTTCGTCACCATCCCCTGCAGGAGCCTCGTGGAGCTTTTAGGTGTTTTCGCTCAATAAACACTCACAACGCCAGGTCTGAGAACCGAAACCGCGATCCTATGACCACGAGTCCGCTGCCCTAACCACTGGGCCATTGCGCCTCCACTGCGAGTGTGTATACAAGTGTAAAGTCTAAATGGTATATACACCCCAAGGGGAAACAACTCATGAAAGGGAATTAACTCAATTGATGAATTCAGCCACGTAATTAAACTGAGATCACATATTAAATATTAGGGACTCAATATAATTGATACCATAACAAGAATGCAGTACAATACCTGAAAGCAGTAAAAAGCTGAAAGAATAAATGTGAGAAATACATTTTTAACTTAGAGAAAATATTTTGAATTTCTTTTTTTTATAGTCAAAATGATTAGGTTAAAGTAAGAGACTGATCTACAGTTCATTAGTATGAATCATCTGTTACTATTTTATGTTCCTGAGCAAGCAACAACGACTAAAGAACAAGTATTACTCATATTTCATAGTTGACTGATTAATGGTTGGAAGGGCAACCATTTATGAAGAAATCATCTCGCCAATGGAAGCATGAAAATGGATAGGAACAATAAAATATTATTATCATCACCGTTTTAACGTCCACTTTTCCATGCTTTTGCTTTGGTCAGGCAGAGTTCAATGAAGCAGATTTTCTACAGCCAGATGCCCTCCCTGTTGCTAACCCTTACCTATTTCTAAGATATTTCCTCAAGGCAAGATGTTTTCATAGAAGATTGGTAATGAATAACATTTATATAACAATCATGCAATGTCAAGACCATGAGACACAAACATATTCACACACACAAATATATAAACATACATACATATAGGCGTAGGAGTGGCTGTGTGGTAAGTAGCTTGCTTACCAATCACATGGTTCCGGGTTCAGTCCCACTGCGTGGCACCTTGGGCAAGTGTCTTCTACTATAGCCTCGGGCCGAGCAAAGCCTTGAGTGGATTTGGTAGACAGAAACTGAAAGAAGCCCGTCGTATATATGTATATATATATGTGTGTGTGTGTGTATGTTTGTGTGTCTGTGTTTGTCCCCTCAACATCGCTTGACAACCGATGCTGGTGTGTTTACGTCCCCGTAACTTAGCAGTTCGGCAAAAGAGACCGATAGAATAAGTACTAGGATTACAAAGAAT
>NC_068990.1:71171348-71190921 GCF_001194135.2 Octopus bimaculoides
GACTAAAACCATTCAAAGTAGTACTGCAGCATGACTGCAGTCAAATGACTGACACAAGTAAAAGATATATATATAGATATACTAGACTATCCATGACTCGAGTCACCAATAGTTCAAGGTACCCGAAAAAACGCATATCTTGCGAACCAATTAAGGTGAAACTTGTTTTACTCTGTATTCACATTTCAATGGTACCGTACTTTCAATGCATTTTTCTCATTATGTGCCGGTTTGGCTATTTATAAAGGTACCCGTAAAAACCGCATATCTCGGGAACCTGTGGTCCAATTTATGCGAAACTTGTTTTATTCCATTTGTATTCACATTTCAATGGTACCTTGGCTGTTTTAAATTACAGACAAGCACACAAGCAGGCAATCATAAAGGTACCCAAAAAAAGCGCATATCTTGGGAACCCGTAGTCTGATTTACGTGAAACTTGCCTTATTCCGTTTATATTCCCATTTCAGGGGCACCTTACTTTCAGAATATTTTCCCATTATGCACCAGTTTGGCTGTTTTAAATTACAGACAAGCACACATGCAAGCAAGCACGCAAACAAAACTATCCAGGTGTTCACAGTAAAGGGCAATAACTCCAGGTTTAACAGCTTAAATTTGTGGAAATAAACCCCAAAAAGAATATGTATCTCAGGAATCTGTGGTCTGATTTATGCAAAACTTGTTTTATTCCGTTTGTATTCCAATTTCAGGGGCATCCTTACTTTCAGAGTATTTTCCCATTATGTGCCAGTTTGGCTGTATTAAATTACATACAAGCACACAAGCAAGCAATCACAGAGATTTAGTAGTATATAGATACACACACACACACACACACACACACACAACATGTTTCTTTCAGTCTATCAAATCCACTTACAAGCCTTTGGTTAACCCAGGGCTATAGTAGAAGACACTAGGTTCCACAAGGTTCCACACAGTGGGACTGAACTTGAAACCATGTGGTTGAAAGCAAACTTCTTAACTATAGAGCCATGCCTGCAGCTAGCAAAGAAGGAAAATAAAATATGATCAACTATTCAACTGAATAAAAAAAACTTTCAAATATTTATGTTGTTTTATTCCCTTTTAAAATATTGGATATTGTTTAGAAAAACTGTTTATCATAAAAAATAAATTGTTAGAGCATTTTGAAATGTCAACATCCTTCCTTCTTCCAAAAGCATTCTGCATTTTCCTTCCACTCAGGTGAACTGTTCCGATAAAGTTCCTGGAAAAAATTAAGAAATGTAAAGAATTCTATAAACATATGAAATTAATAGCAGCTAAACTAGTAGACACAATTAATTGCAATGATTCTCCCCCTACCCACATTTTACATTTATCTATTTATTAATTTTTTATGTCATAATGACTAAAGTAAGCAGATATTAAACTTTACAATATGTCATGTCTGCATTTATCAGTCTGAAGATGACTTATTCACAATAAAATAAATTAAATCATGACTTTGTAGTTACATAGTTCACTTCACAACCATCGGTTTCAGCTTCAGTCTCACTATTCAGTAACTTGGGTAAGTGACCAGAAGCGTAGATTGGCCATCTTGACTAAGAAGTTCTTTATACAACCACTGAATTTTGGGTTCAACCCTACTGCACTGCACCTTAGGTACAGTCATGGCTGTATGGCTAAGAAATATATGCCCAACTGATTTGGGGTTCAACCCCTTGATCAAGTATTTTCTGATACAGATCTGGGACAGCCAATGCCTTGTGAGTGAAAAGTAAATGGAGAGAGAGAGAGAGAGAGAGAGTTTGAGAGAGTGTAAGAGAAAGAGGGAGAGATTTTGCTATTTTTTAGAACTGCATTTCTCTGAAAATTTGCTGAGCTACAAGACATGGCTGTCGTGTTTTTAAACCTGTCAAAAAACTGTCCACTGCCTCAACACTTCAAAGACCCTTATTTTGTCTACTGCCTCAACACTTCAAAGACCCTTATTTTGTCCACTGCCTCAACACTTCAAAGACCCTTATTTAGAAAACAGGTTAGGATTAGAGACACAAAGGGTATCCTGCTGTTAGACAATACTTCAATAATATGTCATCTAGCCCCATATTGGCATGGAAAATGGATGTAAAAACAAATGAATGAATATGCATTTAAACCTGTTGTAGTCATTTCAGCATTCAAGAATTCCTCAGCCCTTCCTCTTTGTATGACACCTATTCAATCCATCAGGGTCACCAATTGAGACCCGAGCCAGTCTTAATAATCTTCCCTCTGACTGAGGAAATGACATACAGTTTACTCATCTTGTTATTTTCTCTGTTTCCCTCCACTCCAATTACAAACCAACAAGAATTGAAAAGCATCTTCAGTCACTGAGAATGAGACCCATCTAGAAATTTAGCTTTCCTCTCCAGCTCAGAAACTCTTATCGGTCTAAAAGGGATTTGACCCTAAAACACAGAAGAGACATTTATTAGATCCATAAACTACAGTAGAGGAACCCATATCAGAAAGCAGCCACCCTAAAGTAAAATTGATACATATCAAGAAGTCTCTTAATCCTGCAAGTCAATCTAGTATCAGTGGCAATATGGATATACCTAGGTAGCTTTCAGAGTGGATGAGGAAAGGAAAGGTATCATCATCATCATTGAACGTCTATGTTCCGTGCTAGCATGGGTGGGACGGTACCACAAGAGCCAGCCAGGCCAAAGCCTGCACCGGACTTCTGTGACCGTTTTGGCAGGGTTTTTACAGCTAGATGCCCTTCCTAACACTAACCACTCAGCAGAGTGGACTTAGTGCTTTTTACGTGGCACAAGCACAGGCGAGGTCAGTTTTAGAAAGGTTTTTACAGCTGGTATCTAACTGTAAAACTTTTGGTAATTAACAGTGTAGCGTAGCACATTAAATTAGTATTGCAAACATAGTATTTGTGGGGTGTTAGGTATGTTCAATCATAACTTTCAACAAATGTTTTCTTTTTCAGGCTCTTAATTTCAGGTTCAACACTACATGATGACAAGAAGATTTGGTGTAATAGAAAAGGAGATATTAGAACAAAGGTGAGTGCAAGAATGTCATGCATAAGAAATATAATGCAGAGGTGAGTATTATTTTGTGTATAAGAAGTCAAATACAAATGTACTTCAACCACATTCCTCAAAGACAAAATACACATCTTCTGGATGAGTAAACTGAAGATACCAGAATAGGTGGCAGAATTATTAAACTGAGTAATAGGCAATATGATATAATGTCTTTGTTGTCTTATGATATCCTACTAATAGGATTATCTATATGAAGTAAAGAACTGGTTTTAATAGGCCTTTAATGCAAGCTCCTTTCGGAATTGACAACAGCAAAAATAGCCAGCAATTAAATAGTCTTGTTGGTGTCAAGAGATCAGTCTTTGCAATTGGTAACAGTCTACATTATGAGAGACATGTAGTGGAGTAGGAGGATGTGTATGTGAGATAGGGGGGAGGAGAGAGAGAGAGAGGGTCAAGGTGTGCACAGGGTAGAATTGGAAACAAAATAGCCTGTAAAAAATTTCATAGATTTATGAAAATTAAAAAAAAGCGTTTTACCAATATAATTTTCTCCCATCTACAAATGGTTTATAAACCTCAGCCTAGTGATGCCCAATTCATAGCCTTAATAAATTCCTTGACCAACCTTGAAAACCCATAAAAATATATAATTACTAGTATAGTAACCAGTATGTTGCTTTAAGATAGCTATAGGAATCTTCAACATAAGTGATATTTAGGAAATAAAAGCCTTCACAGATTCACTGATAACTCAATGGAATTTCAGTTCTTAGTCCTCTCCTTTTCATCATCCTTCAGGCTATAACAGAGAAATTCAAGACTGGCTGTCCATGAAAACTGCTAATGACCTTGCTATCATAGCAGATTCTGTTTCAGAGCAAGAAAAGAAATTCCAAGTGTGGAAACAAAACCTGGAATTGAAGGGGCTTAACACTAACTTAGCAAAGACTAAGGTCTTGATAAGCAGGAAAACAGACAGGATCCTACTCACTTCAGGTAAATGGTCCTGCTTGTTATGTAAGAAAAGAGTAGGCAGGTTGTGAAACATGAACAGAGTACTGAACATTAGGTTGATCAAAACTTTACCAATATCTGTGTGTATGCATTTGTGTGTGCATGCATGTGTGTGTGTGCATATGTGTATGTGTTACCTTTTTCCAAATAGGCACTACAGCCTTCAGTGTATTAATGGCATATTGAACTGCTTCAAGAGATTCCTTGCGGTGTTCTGAAGAGATGGCTATGACAACACTTGCTTCAGCAACAGGGACTTCACTGCAACAGGTGAGAAAGAATAAATATATTCATTAAATGGAAAAGTTTAGTAGATTAATTCACCAGTCTTAGTTGCAGCAAAGCTCAAGGAAAATAAAAATTATGTATTTAACTATTTTGAAATATTTAAAAATATTACCTAGACAGTATTTTATAACAATATTTTTCTTTGAGTGTGTGTGTGTGTGTGTGTATGTGTGGACAGACAGCCAGACAGACAGAAAATCTTCATCATCATCACCATTAAAATTTCATGTTCCACGCTCACATATATACATATGACAGGCTTCTTTTAGTTTCCAGATTAGAATTTGCTGTCACCAATTATCATCAACACTATTGCTTACATTCTTAGACAATTAAACTAAGGGAGATGAAATGGCAGGAAAACATAATGTCTTGTCATAAAGGAGAAGTAGATATTGTTAAACAACATACATGCAAAGTAGTATCAAACAGTTCCTGGAATAGTTATCCGACTATATATAAGGCAGGATGTGTGTGTGTGTGTGTACGTAAATGTAGTTTATGCATGTCCACAAATTAGCACGCATGTCGCTCCAATTTTAGGAGGAGATTTGGAATGACTCTATGTGCATTTTCGTCAACTTTCTCTCTCAGAGGTACCCGCATATACCTGTAAAAATCAATTTTCAACCATAGCTTTTACCAATTTCGAAGTTTGCGCCTGAAGGAGAGAGAGAGAAATTGTATGTTTGTGAGAGGGAGGATGAAGGAGAGATACATTTTGTTTGCCAGCGTCTAACAGCATCTTAACAGTTGTGTGGTAAGCAGCAAACAAAAGGCAAAAAGAAAAAAATACCTTCTCTCTCTCTCTCTATCTCTCTCTCCCTCCCTTACACACACATGCCAGTTATCTCTCTTTCTTTCTCTCACACATGCAGCAACATTACACACAAAACACATGTTGCCAAAAAGAAATAGACGCTATCTTTTTATAGTGAGTATGCAAGACAGAAAGTGTGGTGTGTATGTGAATTTCTTTTGTTAGTGTGAGAGAGCAGCATGTGTGTGTGTGTGTAAGACAGGGAGAGAGAGAAAGAAAGAAAGTAAGAGAGATAACTGGCATGTGTGTAAGAGAGGGAGAGAGATAGAGAGGGAGAGCACGCTCTCTCTATCTCTTTCGCATTCTTTCCCAACACTTTTTATGGAAACTGCCGAATTGATGTAAACAAACCCATGTGGTCTGATTTTCACGTTTCTAGGTATTGTACCGTAAATCGCCATTTTCAAAATATATTTATTTTAAATCATTTATCCGTATATATATGTAAGGCAAGATGTGTGTGTTTTGTTGATATACGGGCAACACACACACACACATATGAACATGTATGCGTACAAAAAATATGTATGCAACTGGTGTACATACGTGCGTGTGTGTATGTGTGTGTGTTGCTCATATATAAATATATATATATATATATAGATAGATAGATAGACATTAGAACACAACACAGTCCTTGAACATGTCAGATCCTGCCACACTGCTCAAACCATGCCAGCTTGGAAGAGGGACATTAGATGATGATGATGATCATCATCATTGTTTAACATTCACTTTCCATGCTAGCATGAGTTGGACGGTTTGACTGAGGACTGGCAAGTCAGGAGGCTGCAACAGGCTCCAATCTGATCTGGCAAGGTTTCTACAACTGGATGCCCTTACTAATGCTAACCACTTTGAGAGTGTAGTGGATGCTTTTTACGAGCAACCAGCAGGGGGGTCCAATGAAGCACCACTGGCATCAACCACAATCAAATGGTACTTATTACATGCCACTGGCACAGGAGCCAGTCAGGTGGCACTGGCATCAACTTCACTCGAATGGTGCTTTTTCCATGCCACCAGCAGGGGTGCCAGTCAGGCAGTACTGGCATCAGCCACGACAGCAATTTTACTTGACTCAATAGGTCTTCTCAAGTACAGCACATTGTCCGACGATTGAAGGGAACTCTTAAATGGGCTGGTTATGCAACACTGGCATAGGCCGTAGCTACGATCTCACTTAGCTTGTTGGGTCTTCTCAAACACAGCATATCTCCAAAGGTCTCGATTGTTTGTCATTGCCTCAGTGTGGCCCAAAGTTCAAAGGTTGCGCTTCACCACCTTATCTCAGGTCTTCCTGGGTCTACCTCTTCCACAGTTAGAGATCAGCACTTCTTTACACAGCTGTCCTCATCCACATGTAACACATGACCATACCAGCACAGTCATCTTTCTTGCACACCACATCTGATGCTTCTTGTATCCAACTTTTCTCTCAGGGTGCTTACACTCTGCCGTGTATGCACACTGACATTACACATCCAGTGGAGCATACTAACTTCATTTCTTTCAAGCCTACACATGTCCTCAGCAGTCACAGCCCATGTTTCACTGCCATGTAGCATGGCTGTTCACACACATGCATCATACAGTCTACTTTTCACTCTGAGTGAGAGGCCCTTTGTTACCAGCAGAGGTAAGACCTGTCTGAACTTTGCCTAGGCTATTGTTATTCTAGCAGCTATGCTCTCAGAGCATCCACCCCTACTGCCGACTTGGTCACCTAGATAATGGAAGCTATCAACTACTTCTCGTTTTTCCCCTTGACATGTGATGGAAGCTGTTCTCTGCACAGTTTCAGTGTTTATTGCCCCTGTACATCTGCCACACACAAAAACTATCTTCCCAGTTAACCTTCCTTTGATATTGCTGCACCTCTTATGTGTCCATAGCTTTCACCAGGTACATCTTATGACGTTTCTACCTACACCTTTCCTACAGATCGAGCAGGGCCATCTACCTGAAGGGATTTATGGATTGTCTGCCTTCCTACTTACTACTTACAACTTAGGTTTTTGCTAGATTGACTCTAAGGCCCTTTGATTCTAGACCTTGCTTCCACACTTGAAACTTCTCTAGATCTGGTAGTGACTCAGTTATTAGAGCAAGGTCATCAGCATAAAGGAGTTCCCAGGGGTAGCCTGTTTTCAATTCCTCTGTTATTGCCTGGAAGACTATGATAAATAAGAGGAGGCTGAGGACTGATCCTTGATGGATCTGTATTCATACTTGGAATTCTTCACTATAATCTTTGCCAACCCTCACCTTACTGACAGTGTGTCTATACATAGCTTGTACAGCCCTCACTAACCACTCGTCTATCCTTATTTTTTACATTGACCACCAGATAAGGGATCAAGAGACCCTGTCAAAGGCTTTCTCCATGTCAACGGAAGCCAAGTACAGAGGTTTATCTTTGGCTAGGGATTTCTCCTGCAGCTGTCTTACCAGAAATATAGCATCAGTGGGGCTTCTCCCTGGCACAAGCCCAAACTGCATCTCATCTAAACTAACTCTCCCTGATTAGTTGGGCTATGACCCTCTCCGTGACTTTCATCACCTGATCCAACAATTTGATACTTCTGTAATTATTCCTATCTAATGCGTCACCTTTCCCTTTGTAGCAGTTGACTATGGTGCTGCTATACCAGTCATTGGATACAACTCCTTCATGTATCACCTGGTTGACTATACAGGTGACTAGACTATAGCATACACTACCAGATATTTTAAGCATCTCTGCAGTGATTTCTGACAGGCCGGGGCTTTCCCGGTCTTCATACCCTTAATTGCTTTATCTACCATGGTATTGTCAACTCAGATAGCTGGTCCCTCTGTTGGGTTGACATTCTCTCATTCATTCTCTTCATTTAGCAACCTTTCATAATGCGTCACTCTCTTTGCAGAATCATTAAATGCAAGTGAGCTATCATTCATGCGGACATATTTCTCTCCTATGATATCACGATTCTCTCTCACACAGTCTTGCAATACGAAATACTTCAAGTCTTTGGTCCTTACAATGCAGAACATTGGCAAACATTTTCTTATCTGCTTCCCCTCTGGCTAAGTAAACCTTAAACCTCTCTCCTAGCTTCCCTACTGATAATCTGTACAGTTCCCTGCTATCTTCACACTTCCAGTCCTTCCATGCCTGTTTCTTTTCCCTAATAGCCCTGTCAACTACATTGTTCCACCACCATGTTACTTTAGTACAAGAGGGGACTTTGTACCATCCACAGATCTGATCAGTAACCTTCAACAGGTTATCCCATAGGAACCTCCAGATGCTCTATCCTCCTCATTTGCATCAAAAGCTTCAAGTAATACGTCTCTAAATCTCTGTCCATTTACAGGATCTTTAAGCTTTCAGACCCTTCTTTTCCATGCTGGTCGTCTTCTGAGCAGCCATTTATCCCTGATCCTGAAGTCGCTAACTTCTAACCTATGTTGTGGGGGTACATTCTTCCTCAGGAAGGTTTTGAAATGTATAAGTAGCCATCTTTCCTGTTTCCTGGCTAGTGTGTCCACCAGACTAGTAAGTGAACAGGTGACTGGCAGGTTTCCTGAAGTTAACATTACAGATCATAAGATCATTTGCATCACAGAACTCCAGCAGCCTGGTTCCCTCCTCCTCCTCCTCATCATCATCATCGTTTAACGTCCGCTTTCCATGCTAGCATGGGTTGGACGATTTGACTGAGGACTGGTGAAACCGGATGGCAACACCAGGCTCCAGTCTAATTTGGCAGAGTTTCTACAGCTGGATGCCCTTCCTAACGCCAACCACTCAGAGAGTGTAGTGGGTGCTTTTACGTGTCACCCGCACGAAAACGGCCACGCTCGAAATGGTGTCTTTTATGTGCCACCCGCACAAGCCAGTCCAGGGGCACTGGCAACGATCTCGCTCGAAAATCCTACGGGAGCCAGTCAGGCAGTACTGGCAACGGCCACACTCAAAATGGTGCATCTCATGTGCCACCCGCACAAGAACCAGTCCAGGGGCACTGGCAACGATCTTACTTGGCTTGCCGGGTCTTCTCACGCACAGCACATTTCCATTATGGGAGCCAAATCTGTAGCCACCATGTATGCCATGGAAGTTTGCTGAATGTTGTCACCAACCACAAAGAGAAGGTCCCTGTCATCTGTTGATGAGGTAGTCTGCAAGAGGGTGTTGTAAAAATGGTCTTTCTGTTCATCAAGTAGCTCTGGTTGAGGGGCAGAAGCTGAGATAATTGTTGCTAAACCATATTGCAGCACTAGTCTAAGCTTAAGTATTCTATCACAGATTCTGACAATTTACAAAACCCAGAAAAACAAACTTTAAGTAATCAAGAAAATCATGCTTACCCTAATCTATGTACAAGAGCGATTTTTCCAACATTCCATTTGCTGCGTATATCTTGACAAATTTCAAACATTTTCTTTTTAGCCATTGGACAGTATGCTTCATATTGCAAGCTTAACACTTCTTTGCCATCAAAATGATCACGAGTGGTACCTGAAATGCAATGAAGTGAACTCTTTATTGGTACAATAGGGTGTTAACTAATGGACTTAAAATATTGGATCATTAGTCAGATGTTAGGGAAAAGATCTCTTTTATATATATATAAATATATAATAGCTGATATAAAGGTTATTGATTGTTTGATTTCTTCAGTCATGATTTAACTAATATGGAGAGAGAGAGGGGGGAAAAGGAAGTGAAGGAGAACTAGAGAATAAATATAAGAGGTACAGGATGAGTGAGAGAAAGAATCAGAGAGAGAGGAAAGGATGAGAGAGAGTAAATGACAGAGTAGTTGAAGGTAGGGTTATAAAAACGAGAACTTTATTTTAATTTTATTTTAAGGTAATAAATACTTTTTTTTTTTAATTAGTATTCTTTTCATCATTTTATATAATTTGATAAAAGTTACATTATATTTGAGTGTATATGCCATATTTCCTGATATTTCCCATGGTTGCAAAAGTATTCTTCCAAAGTTACCTGCAATATGACAGGCAGGTGTGTGTGTGTGTGTGTGTGTGTGTGTGTGTGTGCGTATCATGATGATGATGATGACACACACACACTGTTAACTCTTTTACTTGTTTCAATGATTGGGCACCACTATGAAGGGTTTAGTCAATCAAATTGATTCCAGTACTTATTTTTAAAGTGTGATACTTATTCTATTGATCTCTTCTTGCAGAACTGCTAAGTTATGGGGATGTAAAGAAACCAATACTAGTTGTCAGGTGGTGAGAGACAAACACAAAGACATACAAACTACACATGCATATCATCATCATCCTCATCATCATCATTTTAATGTCCACTTTCCTATGCTTGTGTGGGTTAGACAAGGCCATGTTCCTGAAGCCAACTCCCATCTATTTTCAAGTGAGGTAATAACCATCTCAGTTAAGTTTATGAAAGAAAGAGGAGTGACAGATGGCTAAAAGTAAAGATATAAGTGAATGCAGTGACTGGCTTACAAGTATGGAGGCATGGTGGTCAATACTGAATGTCAGTTGAAGTAAGGGAATGTGAAGGAACTAGGAATAGGTCAGGGAGGAAGAAGTAGCAGTACAAAAAAGGGGGAGGGGAGAGCAGCATTGTAATAGAAGTGTAAAAATGAGAAAGAGGGAGATGATGTGAAGTGTGGGGTGGAGAGGGAGGGAGCACAATGATAGGGATGGAGATTAGAGGTATAATGGGTGAATACAGTGGGTGATAAACAAAAAGCTAGGGGTCATTAATAATTGAGATGAGAAGCACCATGTAAATGCACACATGCCAGAGACACGTAAAAAGCACCCAGCACACTCTGTTAAGTGGTTGGCATTAGGAAAGACATCCACCTGTAGAAACCATGCCACAACAGACAATTGGAGTCTGCCCAGCTCTATGTGAAACTGTCCAACTCATGCCAACATGGAAAGCGGACATTAACCCTTTAGCATTCAGACTACTCTGCCAAATGTGATGATTATTAGCAATATCAGAGGAAGGTTAACATGGAAAATAGCTTTTGTATGTGGAAGATGCACAGGTACAATAAACACCAAAAATTGTCAATGGAGTAAGCTAGAGATAGTAGATAGTTTCTGTTACCTAGGTGATCAAGTTAGTAACAGAGATGGATGCTCCAAGAGCATAGCTGTAAGAATAAGATTAGGCTGGGCAAAGTTCAGAGAGCTCCTACTTCTGCTAGCAACAAAGGGCTTCTCTCTCTCAGAGTGAAAGGCAGATTGTATGATGCCTATATGTGAACAGCCATGCTACATGGCAGTGAAACATGGGCTGTGACAGCTGAGGACATGTGTAGGCTTGAAAGAAATGAAGCCAATGTGCTTCGCTGGATGTGCAATGTCAGTGTGCATGTTCAACAGAGTGTAAGCATCTTCAGAGAAAAGTTGGGCATAAGAGGCATCAAATGTAGTATGCAAAAGAGACGACTGCGCTGGTATGGTCATGTCATGCATATGGATGAAGATAGCTGTGTAAAGAAGTGCCAATCTCTAACAGTGGAGGGAACCTGGGGTAGAGGTAGATCCAGGAAGACATGGGACAAGGTGAAGAAGCATGATCTTTGAACTTTGGTCCTCACAGAGACAATGACTATGACCAAGACTTTTGGCGATATGCTGTGCTTGAGAAGACCCATCAAGCCACGTGAAATTGTAGTTGTGGCTAATGCTGGTGTCATGTAACTGGCACCCAAGCAGGTGGCATGTAGAGAGCACTTTTCGTGCATTGGGCCTCATGGAGGCAAAGTGGCTGAGTTCCTTTTGAGTGTTGAGCCTCATGGAGGCAATGACCAAGACCTTTGGCATTATGTCATGCTTGAGAAAAAGAGCCATCAAGCTGAGCAAAATTGCAGTCATGGCAGATAACCATGTCACACAAATGGCACCTATGCTGGTGGCATGTAAAAACACCCATTACACTCTCAGAGTGGTTGGCGTTAGGATGGGCATCCAGCCATAGAAACCATGCAAAATCAGACTGGAGTCTGGTGCAGCCTTCCAGCTTGCCAGCCCTGGTCAAGCCGTCCAACCCATGCCAGCAAGGACATTAAATGATGATGATGATGATTACTGAATAAGCATGTCAGGTGCCCTTCCTATCATCAACCATTACCTGTTTCCAAGTAAGGTAATAATTCCTTATAACCAGACATGTTTTCACAGAAGACCAGAAACAAAGGACACCACTTTCATGATAGTGACATTCATTTAAAACAAACATGCAATGTCAAGGTAAAGTGACAATCTCTCTCTCTGTCACACACACACACACACATACATATTCACATATATAATTTGCTTTACAAAGAACTTATATATATATATATATATATATATACATATATATATGTATTCCTATGCAACCACATATATGCACACACACGCACACCTCAACCTCTCTTGAAATAGCAGGTAACAGCTACTACTAAATATTCATATACAACATTTATTTATTCCATGCTTTCCATATTCCTTAGAAGATCATTCTACTTCATCTCATTAGTATTCTAGGAAACTTCTGGTAAGTTACAATTCTGCTGCCTTTCATTGTTTCTTAGAAAATCAGTACCATACTCGACATCCTAAGTACACATCTCTCATTTCCTCCTCTTGTCTTCTAGCACAGTCTGTCATGTTGCATTGCACAAAATATTATTCTATGTGATATCACACAAGTGTTCTGCTCTTTAAACTGTCATCTGTCTTTTGTGAGCAATGCAAAAAAAAAATAATAAAAATTTGCAGAACTTGTACTATTTCTTTGTTGTTGTAATGTTTGTTCATTTCTTATCATTCCTATTAAGCATTACAAAATTATTTAGCAAGCTGTAATGGATGGGTTTTTTTTTTCCTCTTGTATGTTCTAATATTCAATGAAGATTCTTTAATATTAGCAGACATATTTTATCATGGTCATTTGTTGCAGATTTGAAGGAGGAGATTATAAATTACTTGTCTGTAAAAATGACAAAGCAGATCTTCTTCTACTTTACTGTGTTCTTTGTTTAGCAGAAAATTCCAGATGGACCAATATTTTGAGTGAATCAAGTTATGATCATAATTATTCTCATCATGTCAACACAAACAACAACAACACACCTCTCACCAACACTATCATCTTCCTATATACAACCACCACCATCACCATCTCAATAGATTCTTGACCATTTCCACCAAGTAGTACCACCTCCTGGGGGCAGTGGAAAATTTTATACAAGTACTAGGGGACAAACAGGATGGTAGGGGAGTGGGACATAGATGCAACTGTACAGTTTTTTAAGTCTTTCTTATTTAAATGTAAACTCTAAGCCTATCGCCATACAACCATCATCGTCACCACCATTTAACATCCGTTTTCCAGGGTGGCATGGGTTGGATGGTTTAACAGGAGCTGACAGGTCAGAAGACTGCACCAGGATTCATAGTCTATTTTGGCATGGTTTTTACTGCTGGATGCCCTTCCTAATGTCATTCACCTTACAGAGGTGACTAAGTACTTTTTACATGATACCAGGACCAGCAAGATCTGCTTTGGCATGGGTTTTTTTTCTTCAGTTGGATGCCCTTCATAATGCCAACCACTTTTCAAAGTGGCCTGGGTGCTTTTTATTTGGCACCAGCACTGGTAAGGTCTGCTTTGACATGGTTTTTTACAGCTGGATACCCTTCCAAATGCCAACTACTTTACAGTGTGGACCAATACTGGTGGGGTCACCAAGTAACTTGCAAGACAAAGAATCTTTAAGAGTGGAAGGAGTATTGGAAGAGGTGGCCTTGTGCCAAGTGATGAGAGGTTAGAGTATGTCAGAGGAACAGAAACAGATGTCTTGATGTAGAGGAGATACCAAGTCAAAGGAAGAGAAAAAGTGAGAGTGTGATCAAGAATGAAAGTGTGAGCGTGCAAGAGAGAAAAAGGGTGAGAGCGCAAGAGAGATGGTGGCGGTGTGCCAGGGCATACCCTCAAAGTACAGAGATCAAAATATAAATGCTTGCATGGATCAGATGGAATTTACTGCAGCAGATTTTCTATGGCCAGACACCCTTCTTGTCATCAGCCCTCACCTGTTTCCAAGCAAACGATATTTGTTTACAGCCAGCCATCAGGTGTGGCTGCATTGTTAAGAGGTTTGCTTTCCAGCCACATGGTTTCAGGTTCAGCCCCACTGCATGGCACTTTTGCAGATGCCTTGAGTCAACCAAAGCCTTGTGAGCTGATTTAGTAGATGGAAACTAAAAGAATCCTGTCATGTGTGTGTGAGTTAGAGAGAGAGAGAGAGAGCGAGTGAATGTGTATGTTTGTGTCTCAATCTCATGATATCACATGACAGTTTAAACAATTATCACTGTCATACAAGCAGTGTCATTCATATCCAATATTCTGCAGGAACATGTCTGGCCATGAAAAAAATATTTCCTTGCTTGGAAATAAGTGAGGGTTGGTGAGGGAAAGGGTATCTAGCCATAAAAGATCATCATTTAATGTCCGATGATGATCTTTTATGGCCAGATACCCTTTCTCTCACCAACCCTCACCTATTTCCAACTGCCTCAATTAACTCTGTCCAACCCATGGAAACATCGACATTAAAATGATAATTATACATATATATAAACACATACATATATATATAAACACACATAAATTATGACATTTTTTCAGTTTCTATCCACCAGATCCATTCACATGTGTTTTCTGTTATAGCCTGAGGCTATAACAGAAAACATTTGCCCAAGTTGGGACAGAACCCAAAACCAGAATTGAGAAGCAAGCATCTTAAACACACAGCCATGCCAAGACCTTGTTAGTATTAATAAAGATAATGAATCATTAGCATGCCAGGCAAAATGCTTAGCGGCATTTTGTCTGTCTTTACATTCTGAGTTCAAATGCTGTTTGGGGTCACCTTTGCCTTTCATCTTTTAGGGGTTAATAAAATAAGTATCAGTTGAACACTGAGGTCAATGTAATCAACTCACCCCCTTCCCAAAATTGCTGGCCTTGGACCAAAGTTTAAAATCAATTAAAATAATGAATAAAATAAATCTTGAAAAAATAAAGGAAAAAAGTCAAATTTCATGTTATCAGCATATTAATGAATTTTTATTTAACACTGTAGTATTCATATTACTCTGTCAAATGTACTGTTTATTTATTCACTTTGTTTTGAATTAATTATGCATTATCTTGTAGCTTTGAGATTTCGAAGATGTGATTATTTCTTTTTAAAATTATAATGTGAGAAGCTGGATCTGGCCAGTTTTAACATAAAACAGGTATGATATTTTAGCTCAATATGGCTGGTTTAAATGCTAAAGGTTTAAACATGAATGACTTATTAATGTAATACACTAAAAACTCTTACCAATAAATAGTGATACAGCACCACAATTTGGTAAAGTGACAGATTTTGAAATGCCCTCAATATTCAATTTCTCATTAGATAACTCCACGATGTCAGTCATTGCAGAAACTAATAAAGAAAATATAACAAAAACCAGATAAAGTTAACAAAAAATAAAACCTATCAAAATGTTTAAATAATCATCATTTCTTTTGTCTATGCAATCAGTTTAAACATTTCTGGTCATCTTCCTTTTTCTGAAATTTCATCAAATTTTCACCATCTTTCAACAGAAACCGAAAGAAGCCTGTTGTATATATCTATTTACAAGTGTGTGTGTGTGTGTGTGTGTGTGTGTGTGTGTGTGTGTGTGAGTGAGCGTGGTGAGAGATAATGTGTATGGTTATATCTCCTTGTCTTGACATCACATGATAGTTGTAAATGAGTCTCACAGTCAAACACACACATCATTGATTTCTGATATTCTGCAAGAACATGTCTGACTAAGGGCAATATTACCTAACTTGGAAATTGGTGAAGGTTGGTGGCAGGAAGGACATCCAGCCAGAGAAAAAATGCCTCAATCTACTGCATCCAACCCATGCAAACATGGAGAAGTGGACGTTAAAATGATGATGATGAAATCATCAAGTGAGTCTCTGTGTAGTAGTGTGATCTACTAGAAGTAAAAGCCAAATTCCCTTCCTATAACAGCCTACCACTTTAAAAAGAGAAAAGACACATTTGACAGTGTAGTCTTAAATATACCAACAGAACTGATTTGGAACTAAACAACCAACACCTTTTAAAACATTTATTAACAGATCTCTGCAGAAACATAGCTAGTGAGGTTAGGGTTCTGCCCCAGGTAACACTTTTATGGGGGTGGTATTTTGGGGTCTGCTGTATAAGACTGTATAGGGGGCAGGACAAGAGTTGCGGGGCACAGCATATCCAAGGCATTGCTGGACAAGACAAGGCCATCAATGAACTGTTTCTCAGTGTCAGATTTGCATGCTGTAATTCTGCTTCTCCTGAGCAGCTTGTGACAGACAAAATTCATTCAAGATGTCAAAATATTTCCATTAATTACAACAGGCTCCATCAACATAAAGATGTTCTCTTTGTTTTATTGAAACTTATAGGTGCAGGCATGGCTGTGTGGTAAGAAGTTTGCTTCTCAACTACATCGTTTCAAGTTCAGACACACAGTGTAACACCTTGGGCAAGTGTTTCCAACTATAGCCCCAGGCCAACCAAAGCCTAGTGAGTGGATTTGATAGACAGAAACTGAAAGAAGCCTTTCGTATGGCTTAGCTGTTAGGGTGTTGCACTTGCAATCTAGCAATCGTGAGTTCAATTTCTAGACCGGGTGGTGCGTTGTGTTCTTGACCAAAACACTTCATCTTGCATTGCTCTGCAATCACTTCGCACTTGACGTGTGGTACACAGTGCATCTGTTCAGACAACATTGATTTGGTAAAGAGAGTGAGCTAATGTGCAGCACAAACATTTGATCACTATAAACACATCATTTGTGCATGTCGTTCAGCAGAAACTGAATGCTCATACATTGTCTTCAATGAGAGAGTCCATCATATATACATATGGGGGGGGGGGGTCTTTGTGTCTGGGTTTGTTTCCCACTACTGCTTGACAACTGGTGTTGTTGTGTTAACATCCCTGTAACTTAGCAGTTCAGCAAAAGAGACTAATAAAATAAGTATCAGACTTAAAAAAGTATTGGAGTTGATTCATTTGATTAGAAATTCTTCAAGGCAGTGCCCCAGTATGGCCGCAGTCTAATGACTGAAACAAGCAAAAGATAAAAGATGATACTGGTTAATGCAATGATCTTGTTCCTTTAAGAGATATCATTTAATGTCCATATTCCATTATCTATTTTGGTATGGTTTCTATGACTGGATACACTTCCTAATTCCAACCGCTTTGCAACGTACTGGCTGCCTTTTTCATACCACTGGCACCAGTGATGTCTTCATGCAGTCTGCATGACTATGAACCTTGAGGGGGCTGCTTTATACTATGAGGTGAGGAATTAAGGGAAGGAACCTGAGCAGAACAGGTTTACTTGTTGTAGAGGAGCAACAAGTCAACTCACATTTTAGAAGTGAAGAAAGGAATGATTGAGGTGGAGCTAGGACTTTTAATGGTGAGACATATAACTAATTTAGAGTGATGACACAGAACATGGGTTTTACATAATGGGAATTGATGTCGAAATCATTTGGATGATGATGATGATACTGATAAAAAGTTAAAACAAAAATGAAGTTACAATTGTTTTATGAGAAAAACAAACAGTTCTTTTTAACCGTTTGCCCATCTTTTGTGTATCACCTATGATACAGAGGGCATATTTCTCTGACATCCATGCATCATACATGATTATAAATTTCCAATTTTTTAAACCACTTGATTAAATTGTTTTTTTTATGAAAGGAAAGTTTTATATTACCCAGAACATATGAAACAAGGACTAACTAAAAATCTGCAAAGTATGAACTTTTAAGACAAATGCTTTGGACAGGCAAAGTGTTAAAGGGAGTCTCAAATACTGAATATATTAAAGTACTCATTCGATTATCAAACATATTAAACTACTCATAGGATTATCCAATAGATTAAGTACTCACTGGATTATCCACCACTGATTGGAGGAATTACTGCAATTTCATCTCCATTTGATAAATATATGGTTTCATCTCCAGACAAATATTCCTTATTCAAAGCAATTATCATGGATTGTTTCAGAGGCTTTAACCTAGAGAAGAAGAAATATACAATATCAACACTTTAATGACGGTAAACTAGTTTTGAAGTAGATTTTAAACAGCTGTGTAATCATCATTATCAGTATTTCTCAGTATGGTGGAAAATTGACAGTTATTAAAGTGTTGGCTAGAAAGCCTTGCAGAACTGATTCACTGTACCCGGAGTTCAAATCCGACTGAGGTCAACTTTGCCTTTTCATCCTTGATATAACTGCAATTATTTTCCATCTATAAGTCATGCCTTGCTTTGTAAAATGTTTAATTTAGTTAATTTATATACCTCAGGTTATGTCATGCTGATGATTTTTAAAAAGAATGAAATAGTGTTTGCAGGAGTACTCATAAGAAGAAATCTTAAGATCTTCATAAGAGAAAAACAAATATTAAATATACTCTTTTACTTGTTTCAGTCATTTAACTGCGGCCATGCTGGAGCATCGCCTTTAGTCAAGCAAATCAACTCCAGGACTTATTCTTTGTAAGCCTAGTACTTATTCTATCGGTCTCTTTTGCCGAAATGCTAAGTTACGGGGACATAAAAAAACACACCAGCGATGAAATTCTGACGACTGTTGCTTCACCACCATAAGCTTGCTCAATGTCTCTGAAGCAGACTTCCCAAGTTTAACACAAAATTTCATGTTGGCTCTTTGTTCCAACTTGTCCATAACAAAATAGCAGACTACAGCATACACATGATTACAAAAGCACAAATTTCACAAGTTGTGAAGTAAACACAGTGATGTCACTCAGCGCACTACCTTATGACGGTCACTGCTGGCTCTCACTTCACGCACAACAATGCACTGCCATTTGTTGCCATGTTACAGAACTAGTCCAGGAACTTTTTGATACCATTTCATAGAGGGAGTTGAACAGCTTTGAGGTTATCCAAATGACTGTTGCATGAATAAGACATTTTCAACTAATTAGAAATAATAGTGATGAGAAAAGACTAATTTCTGTTTAACAAGTATTTCATTTGAGTACTTCATTGCATGCGTACATAGTCAATTGATTTGTTCAATATAGCAGTCAGATCTACTCTCTGTAAACTGTCTAAAACGAATACGACAACATTTTAGGGCAGCATGCTGACAGTAAAGATGAAATAGATGCAGTTTTGTTTGACAAGCTAAGCTATGTACAGCTGGTCTGTTCAAAGCTGAAAGGGCTTTTCTACAAAAATAGCAACATTACCATCTCAATATTGGTTGGGGAATCCAGTAGTAAAAAAAAGCAAAAAAAAAAAAAAAAAAA
>NC_068990.1:71190931-71195037 GCF_001194135.2 Octopus bimaculoides
AAAAAAAAAAAAAAAAAAAAACCTGTTGTAATTATTGTTCAAATACTAGAGTTTTACATGGGATGTGTCCTGTTACTTGTATGATTCAGGGTTGTCAGCACTGACTGTTTGGTCATGTTGCTTGATTTTCTGAGATGGATCCTGTGTATTGTGTTCTATTCTCTGAGAATCTGGCTGGGGTGACAGCTCATGTTGGTCAGTCACATTCCATATGGTCGCAACAGGTGAGGAAGAATTTCACAGAGATGGGGACTGACTGGGACACTGCTTGAAGGGTTGCCTAGGATGATCCAAGCAAATACCAACAAATGGTAGATGCAGTGATGCACTGCAACAGCACATGCTCCCATACCTGACCTGACCTCCTCTTCCTCCTCTGTCTCTATGATTCTTTCTCTTTCACTGTATGTCACATTCCTTAACTCATTGCCTGCCACCAAGCTTAGTTGTGCACGCATTGTGCCCATCTTATGTAAATTATCTCTCTGTATCTCTTACTCTTTCTCTCTGCCTAACTTTATATGACTGGAGAGACCAACCAACCGACATTTACATCAGCTACTATTGTAGAGATAGCACAAGGGATAAAATGTGAAATAAATATACAAATGAAATAAAAAAATTTTTTTTTTTTATAATCAAGAGAGAAAACAGTGCCCATGACCCTTTATAAGGCCTCAGAGATCAATGGGAGGGAGAGAGTATCCTCAGAAACCTGGTCCAAATGCTTACAACAGGGTGAACTCTACTGAGATAATAAGGTCTCAGGTGGTGATGTTGTCAAGCTGGGAAACTGTTTAAATCTATCACCTTAGTAAGTTATGGTGGGATTTGAACTCAGAATGCAAAGAGCTGGAATGACTACTACAAGGCTTATGGTGGTGAAGCAACAGTCGTCAGAATTTCATCTCCGCAACTGAAGAAGGCATTCCAGAGCCACAACTCAATCAAGAGCATGCTCATCATTTTTTTCAATATCATTTTTTTCTGCATCAAGGGCCAGACCATCAATTGAAAGTCCTACTGTGACGTTTTGATGCATGTGAGGGAGGACATTCAGCAAAGCGATTGTATATCTGGAGCACGAAGATCTGGATTCTTCATAACAATGCACCCTGTCACCAAGCTCTCCTCATTTGTCAGTTTCTCACCAAAAACAACATGGAATTACTTCCACACCCACCCTATTTGCCAGATTTAGCAGCTGCAGACTTCCATCTCTTCCCCAAGATGGAAGTCCGCAGCTCAAAGGTCACCATTTTAATACTGTTGTCAAGCTCCAGAGTGAATCATAGAAGGTACTCAACTCACTTTCAGAAAACGACGTCCAGGCCAGATTCCAAATGTGACAGGAACTCTGGGACTGGTATATTGCTGTGAAAGGTGACTATTTCAAAAGAGATGATGTTAAAACTTAGGTAAATAAGTTACTTTTTATTAAACATAACTAGTTCAGGAACTTTTCTCACATTACATAAACTTGATCTTATTGCATTTGGAATTTGAGTAGCTTGGTTCTTTACAGTGGTTAAATGTATTTCTATATCAATCTAACATCTTATATAAATATGTACAGACTACTCCATAACAAAATGGTTCATCAGGATTGTGAATCATGCCATTCATGTAATGATACAACAAAGAACCCACAGAATGAAGCTTCCTTATTACCTTTTTAGAGAACTATAAGACAATTTGAATCTAACACTGCATGCTAAAGATAACTATCAACTATATAATTTCTTCTTTTATGGTTTGGTCTGGAGGAGGTGGTTGTGCCTATGGCCTATGTCAGCTCTGAAGCTGGAATGATTAACATGGTTGATGCCTCCCTTGAACAGCTGCAGGAGAAAATATAACAAGGAGGGTACTCCTGAAGGTGACTTTCTGAGAGTCATGTTTAGTGCAGCAACTAAGAATAGGGCATAAAATTAATGACAGTTGAGCCTCAGTGAAGACAATATGAGCCCAACTAACTCTGAGGAGTAGTAACCAATGTAATAGTAGCAGAAGAGAGAGAGAGATGATACAGCAGGTTTATGATCAAGAGGATGGATTGTGATGGTGGATAACTTCATATAAGTTAATCAAGAGGGTAGGCTTATTGTGGATGAAGTTCTAGGATGTCTGAATGTAAAGTAGCAGCACTGTCCAAGCAGTGAGAAAAGTCCTTCATTGTGGATCTCATTTGAACTTTGTATAGGGTTACCATTTGTTACTGGAGTATTTTCTGACACTGAAAAGGCTGGTTAGTTTTTGTGAAATAATCTAAAAGATGAGAGACAACTAGAATCTAGTGTACAGCAATGAACTGTATCTTTCATGATACTTGTTTCCAGCTAGATGAACTGAGATGTTGCGAATTGTGTTTTAGCTTGAAATAAAGTATAGCACTGCCTGTAACAGTTATGAACCGTAGATTCTTCAATATGAACTTAAGCTGCCAGTCCATTTGACCATATTTAAGGTTACAAAACAGAGTGACAAATTAACGCTGATTATGAGAAAGTAAAAGTGACATTTGATATTGTAGTTAAGTACCTCACTTGTTCACTTTACCTTGGAAAAGTCTCCAATAAAAAGGAAGTTAGTTGGGCAGTAGTGATAGATCTCGATGTGATACTGACTTCACTTCTATTTTGTCCAACTAATTCACGGCTTTTGGCAAAGAACAGCACATTTACCTGGAATTGGAAAAAGGATAAAAAAGGAACTGTAGTACAAATGGGAGGTAAGTGAGATTTCAGCAACATAATGCTGTCACCTCGACTGAAATCAGTTATTTAAACAAGTGATTCTCAACCGAGGTCCATATAAGATTACGTGCAATAAATTGGGTATATTTTAACAATACACAAAATAATTTAACATTTTTAAAATGCAATAACCAATAATATTTAATTATAAAAATAAAATAGAATTTAAGTGGGGTGGGGATCCAGTTGAGTAAAATAGGAATCACTGATTTAAAACCTTATTTAAAAAGAGGCGTGTTATAAGTTTTTTCTGTGTTATCAAGTGTGTTTATTTTTTCTATCCTTCTACCACCTAGATTCAGTTCAAGCAAAATAAGTGCACGGTTCTATATTGAATGGAGCAGAAATGGTCAACAGATTTAGGAGATTAATTTGTGAAACATTCGTTTGGAAAGAAATGTTTTGTGCCTAGAGGGGTGGTCATTTTTGGTAGAGCAGAATTGTGAAATCCCTGGATTTCTAATTATTTGCTTTCTCTTCCAAAACACAAAAAGGACGTGTCCTATTCTAAAACTATTTTTCATTCAATTTTCAAAAGCAAGACGTGGTTTCTACGTTAAAAAATGAACAACCGCTCAGAATATAATGTTCGTTAATCTTACCAATGAAATGAAATTGGCGATATTATTTCCCTGACAATGATGTATTTCTTAATAATTTGTTTTTGCGTTCAGTTTTCCCAAAGGTATTAACAACAAAAGGGAAAAAGACAAAGCAGCCACTAAGTACTGCAGCTGAATAGAACAAAATCCTGGAATAACCGCAATCTGTCGGCCAATTACAGTTCCATCCTGTGGCATTCGAGACGTTGGTGGGGTCAGACCACTAACTGCAAAAATTCCTGTTTTCACTGGCAACTCACCTAGCAGGGGTAACTGGTGAGACTCGTGAAGGCACTAGGCTGTTCCAGCACATCACTCTCGCCATCACCCACGGTAACGCTGCAAGCGTTCTGGCATGCCTCAATAGCCATAAGAGACATTTGCCAGCGCTCGCAACTTTTCAACCCAATTGCTTTGGTTTGTTTTTTGATTCGGTCAATATAAAGACTTTCCCGAAGGGAAGAAAAAAAAAAATACACCAGCCTGCTGTGTGTTAATAAGTATGTAGAAAACGAATATGAAAAAACAAAATATGCGCTAACAAGCCTGATGGGTAGAGAGGGGACTTTCGAAAAATTCACATCCAATTTTTCCATCATACCTCCCGGCAAAATATATATGTATCAATTTATTTTTAAAGAATCCAAAGATTTTGGTTATGGTGGAACCAATTCTGAACAAAAACTGTTCAAATGTCGCAATTTCGAGATTTCAATATATATCTATATATATAAAAATGAGAATGTGT
>NC_068990.1:71199566-71201402 GCF_001194135.2 Octopus bimaculoides
GCAGGTGGCATGTAAAAAACACCATTTGAGCGTGGCTCTTGCCAGTACCGCCTGACTGGCCCTCGTGCCGGTGGCACGTAAAAGCACCCACTACACTCTCGGAGTGATTGGCATTAGGAAGGGCATCCAGCTGTAGAAACTCTGCTGGATCAGATTGGAGCCCGGTGCAGCCATCTGGTTCGCCAGTCCTCAGTCAAATCGTGCAACCCATGCTAGCATGGAAAGTGGATGTTAAACAATGATGATGATGTCTCCTTGGTTCCCTGTTGAGTGGGGATGTAGACAGAGCAATCCTCTCTCTCCATATATTTTTATCCCATGTGTTGAGGTCTTGGCTGGTCTAATGAGAAAAAAAACGAGATATTAAAAGAATTACAGTTGATGATGGGGAATGTCTGTTCACGCAATATGCTGATGATTCAGAGTTCATTTTAGACGGTTCACAAGAGTCTTTTGAAGCTACAGTAGACACCTTGAGTTTCTTTGCTGATATATCCAGGCTTAAAATTAACTATGATAAGTCTCAGGTGATATGGATAGGTTCAAGAAGGGGTAGTGTAAGTTAGATACTTACCTAATTTAAATATAAAATGGAACCCAAGTCACTTCAAGCTTCTAGGTGCAATATTCTCAATAGATTTAAAGAACATGGCCAAAAAGAATTTTGAAAATAAATTATTTGAAATTCAGGTAATAATTAATAGATGGATGAAAAGAATAATTACACCAATGAGTAGAATTGCAGTTATAAAATCACTACTCATTTCAAAATTGAACTACCGCTTCCTTACTCTACCAAAATATTATCTAAATTTCTCTGGAGTGGAAAACCAGAAAAATTAAGAGAGCTTTTGCTTGTAAGCCTGTTAAAGAAGGTGAACTTGGTATGGTAGAAGCTTTTGCTTACGTCAACTCTTTAAAACTATCCTGGATGAGAAAGTTGATGGACATTCACTATGAATCCATATGGAAACTCTTATGCCATGCTTCCTCCACAAAACTGAAAAATTTAGTTGTAATTGGTAATATTTTCCAGAGTAAACTAGCTAACACTATCAGAAATGATTTTTGGCATGATTGTATTTCTGCCTTTGACAAGTTTACAAATAAGATGGAGCCTGATTCATTTGATGTAACAGAATAAATTTACTTTAATAAAAACTTAAGGGTCGGTAAAGAGGCAATCTTCTTTCCTGAGAGAGGTGTTGGCAAGATTCGTGACGTTATCAATTTAGATGGATCTTACTGCACCCTGGAAGAATTCCAGAATTTATTTAAACTAGATACAAATTTTCTCCAGTATAATGGGCTTATCAGGGCAATTAAAGCTACCAAACAAAGTTTAAAATAAGCAAACCTACTGCTTTTCAACATTTAGAGGATAATACAGCTATCCGAAAGCTCATGTCTGTTAGGAAAGGAGCCAAACGATACTACTATGTTTTAGACAATGTTGAGACTTGTTTAATATTCAAACACAAATCGAAAGTATGTACTTGCTGAACTGGAATGGGAAAAAAATATTTTTACTACTTATAAAGACAACAACAGATACTAGGTTATGATGGTTCCAGTTTAGAATTATACACAATATTTTAGCAACTAATTCTCTATTATTCAAGATTAAACAGGCCGAAAGCAACCTGTGCACTTTTTGTCAACGTGAGGTGGAGACAGTGTCACACCTTTTCTGGTATTGTGAATGTGTACTAGTCTTCTGGCAATGCTTCTTAGATTTGCTGTATAAAAAGTGCATACATGTTCGCAACATGAAACTTGACCCACAGCTCATTCTATTCGGATTGAGAAAAAACACATATACTGATGGCATCTTTG
>NC_068990.1:71201502-71203327 GCF_001194135.2 Octopus bimaculoides
ATATAAAAATTAGATGCAAGAGCAGTTTGTACAACGAATTCTCAAGTTGTCGATGTTTCGTTATACCTCGCAAAGTTGTCAACAAACTGTCATCTGGATCAGCTGTTTTGTTCGTTAAATTCCGTAAAAATTTTCATTTATCTACTTTTGTTTTAAAGTGAAAGAGAGGAGGAGAAAGTGAAAGATGTATAAATATATGAAATGGGCCTGTTTGTGTGTGAGAGAGGGAGAGAGTGCCACTTAAACATACATGAAAACACGTTCACGCACACACTCTTTCTGTCTCTCACAAACAAGAGATGTATGCATATATATTAACATATGTGCGTCTCTCTCTCTCTCTCTCTCTCTCTCACACACCCGTCCATTTCATATACACGTACATACATCTTTCACTTAAAAACAAAAGGAAAAAAAAAAATTACGGAAATTAACGATCCCAGATGAGTTCTCCAAGTCAAAACGAAAGATCGCTCTAAGGCAGCAGGGGTAGGGAAGATATACGGAAGAATTAGCAAGTGAAGCTGCTGCGTGGAGATTCCTCGTTCGTTCAAATAACTCCAGTTTCAGAATCTTTGAACGCGTGACCTCTAACGCAACTATTGATGACATTTGTTTGCAATAACACACACACAATAAGGCAGCAGTCATCAATTAATAACCAGTCTTGTATATATGTTAAGATTATTTTTATTATAAAAGATATACTATTGTTACAAAATATCCTTGTGGTGTTTGTTTCGACTTTTTACTTTCTGAAGTCACATCCCGCTGGGATCAACTTTTGTGACAGACGTCACAAATATTTAACCCACTCTTTTTTTTTTATTTAATCTAATTGTTTGTTTGTTTTTTATTTCTTCGGATTCATACATTTGCGAAAGCTTTGCCATTCATCTATCTGGGGTCGAAAGGGCCGGTCAAAGGCTATGATCGACTAACATACACCCCCTCAAAATTACTGGCCTTGTGCTTATGCCAGAAATAGGAATTACAATCATTAATATTTTTTCAAATTATATATTTTTCATTTTTCCATTATTTGTCATGTTACTATTATTCATTGTAAACACTCAAAAAAGAAATCCACAAAGAATGAGATGAGTTATGAGACAGAAGATGTAACAAACTGTACACAAGTCAACGCGACAGTGGAAATGTTCGGAGTTTTGATCAACCTCTCCTCCAAAGTCCCATACATAACGGGGAAGAAATGCGGAGTAAAAGTAAAGTATAAGAACTAAAATTGAGGTTTTCACAGAATCACAATTTCTGCCTTATGAAATCTGAGAATGCTTAAAAAATATGAAAGAAAAAAAAACTACTTTTCTGTCGTGAGATTCGAAGGACATCTGTTGTAAAACACCGCCAGGGAATGTTAAACATACCTTCACTAGGTCTTCTTTTTCTGCAAATGAGTTGTCCATTCAAAGTTTCATGTATTAAAGCACACGTGTATTTCATTTCGCCATTTTAGCACGTGATTTAGCAAACTTTTAACACTGCAAAGCTATTAACTGTTTGTCACCGCATCTCTCAATTACTTTGTCTCGTCGTCACGCTTTTTTTTTTTTTTTTTTTGCCTTTGTCGATATAATTGTGTACACAATATAATCCGATAGTAATCATACTTATACTCGATATTAAACTAAATCAATTCTCAATGTACTCAGTTGCGTACATAACGTAACTGGCAATTGAACAATTAAATAGTTGGGCGGAGGTAAAGGCAATAGACCGCACCCGCTTTGGGATTTTTTTCTTTTTTTTTTTTACAGGAACCCAGTATATCAGGTGTGGAGATTCCAAATCTGTAAAAAAATCT
>NC_068990.1:71207111-71207359 GCF_001194135.2 Octopus bimaculoides
GTGAAAATGAATTCGGAGGACAAGTCTTCTAACCCTGACCAAGCTAACCAAAGAGCAACTGTAAAACAAGACAAAATGAACAAAAATGTGAACGAAAGCCACATAAATGCAGTAAACGGAAAAAGGAACCAAGAAGGGAAAATAAATGCTGAAAACGATTAGATGAATAACGGAAAAGTAAACCCAACAGAAGATAATCAAAAGAAGATTAATTTTGCCACCGCAGCCGGTGTGAGAAAAGATAAATT
>NC_068990.1:71207369-71208305 GCF_001194135.2 Octopus bimaculoides
GTTAGCACGCTGCGGTTAATTTGTCTTTGCGAGAATTTGGTTAGTAATTGTTATTATTATTTATTGTTATTGTTGCCATTTATTGTTAAATTTTGAACTTTTGTTATTGTTCTACGTTCTGTTTTAATAGACGTAGTGGACTGTTGTTTCCCTCCTTACGGAGGGGAAAATAATTTTTGAAATAATGTTTGAAAAAAATATTTTAGAAAATATTTATCTTTGTGAAAATGAATTCGGAGGACAAGTCTTCTAACCCTGACCAAGCTAACCAAAGAGCAACTGTAAAACAAGACAAAATGAACAAAAATGTGAACGAAAGCCACATAAATGCAGTAAACGGAAAAAGGAACCAAGAAGGGAAAATAAATGCTGAAAACGATTAGATGAATAACGGAAAAGTAAACCCAACAGAAGATAATCAAAAGAAGATTAATTTTGCCACCGCAGCCGGTGTGAGAAAAGATAAATTGAACAAAGAGCTAGATTTATTGCGGCAACACAGAGGTAAGTTAGAAAGGGAAGGTTTTGATGTTAAAGCCACCCTCCCTAACGAACTCATCGAAGAAACAAAGAGGAACGTAATAACATATAAGACAATGATAATAAAAGACAAGAAAATAGACAAGGCATCCAAAGAACAAATCGAGAAGCGCCTACAACCCATCTGACAAGACATCGAGTTCTTGACCAGAGGGAGAAGATACGCCACAGTAGTGGTGTACTTCATAAATGAGGAAAAGGCTATAAAACACTCGCTCCAACCGATAAAAACCAATGAAGTCATTTTATTACCAACTTATATGGGTAGGAAAACATCCAGAATAGTTATTGAGGAAATCCCACCAGAAATAAATGTCATCTGGATTATCTCAGCCCTTCTAATGGGGCTGGAGTATAAAATCAAGATTATTGAAGCTTCCAGAATACAGCAACAGA
>NC_068990.1:71208698-71229674 GCF_001194135.2 Octopus bimaculoides
CCCATCACCCGCCAAGCCCAGGCAATCTGTCCTCGATATCAAATCCAAGAAAATCTAACTAATATAAGGAAATACTGACTGCAATAAACAATGATAACGAACAATTAAAAAAAAAAGGTTAAAGCTAATACCAACGGCGTCAATTTACAAGCATCACCGTAAGATTCCATAAAATATTGTCATTTATAAAATAGATAAAATGAACTATCGCATCTTAAAGAACTACCACCCAACTGACATGGGTCCTTCAAGACTTGCTTTTAACGAGTCGATGTACGAGGACCTATGTCAGAATATCACCCTACGAACCAGTGAAAAAGAGAGTACCACTGACTAAGGTAAGTCCATGTCAAGCATTCACGTTGGATGTATAAATGTGCGTGGCCTGTAGCAGCCTCCGTTAACCAGCTGTGGATTCAGAAGTATTGAAAAGAAGCAAGGAATTGATTCAGTGAGAAGGGACAAGACTAAAGTTGACTCCCCCGAAAGCAAGGACTCCTCCTAAATGACGTCAGGTCACGGGATTTAGATGTTGTTGCTACAGAAACCCAGTTGAAGGGGCCAAGAGATCTGCTTCGCTGTTTGACGGTTACGAGGGTTTCATCTCTCCGTGCTGTCCTCATAGCGGGATCGAGGTGTTGGTCCTATTAAAAAGAAACCGGGTTTCTGAGAAAAAGTTGATTTTTGCAGATCCAGAAGGTAGGCTGGTCGTCATTGATTTGACGTTCAGCCGTTGTAAGACTATCAGACTGGTTGCAATTTATGCACCTCAAGATACGGGACAAACTGAGTATTATCGGAACCTAGAGAAGTTTCTTGGTACATCACATCCCTTAGTTATGCTAGGAGACTATTACACAATCTGCGATGCACGCGTAGATTATGTTGGCTCGTGTGTTAATAGGAGAAGTAATGTTTGCTTCCAGGATCTACTAAGATGTTTTGAGCTGGTAGATCCATACAGACATGAATTTCCGAACGCTCCATTGTGGACATGGGCAAATAGCGACGGATCTTCCAGGTCTTATCTAGATAGAGTATTAATTAGAAAAGTAGATAAGAAGATAACTAGGTGTCCACAGTTTCACATGGTCAGCTACAGTGATCACAAGTTGGCCACCTGTAAGCTCGACATAGATAAGTTATATAGGCTACTGGAAACTTAATACGTCCCTTTTGGCGATTAAGGAGTACAGAGACCGGATTAAGATGTTAATTCAGAGGGCATTAACCGGATCCATTATTAACAACAAATGGTGATATGCTCTCAAGCGAGTCATCAAATATGAGTCTATTAGATACAGTATAGGTTTAGTGGCTAGAGAGGCTAGAAGGGAATCAGCTCTAGTTAAGGACTTAGAGGAAGCGATACGAACTGGTTCAGGTGAAGATCAAGAGACTGATGTTAAACCAGCACCTCGAAGCTAAACATATGGGTTGCATTGTCAGGGCTAGACAACGTGCAATGGGTTGTGAGTGAATCAATGCTGCGGGATGGGCCCGAGTGGTGGAAGCCCAACGTGGCAATGATGCCACAATTCGATCTTTGACGAACCAACAAGGTAAGTTGATAGACAAACCCTACTAATGGGGCTCGAAGAAGAAATAATAATACTAGAGGCCTCAGAAATCCACCAGCAGAACTGGAAGGGGCAAGGCCTCGAGGTCATCATGCAAGCGGCGCCACAGACCCTGGAAAAGATGGTGGAAAATGTACACCTCGGAGAAGAAACCACCTTACGGGTAATGGTGGAGGGGAGAAGATCCTGGTGCTTCGAATGTGGAGAGAAGGGTCACATTCGGGCAAGCTGTCCTACCTGTAAGGTGGAGACGGCCCCAGAAGAAGAGGCAGAGACACAGAAGACCGACCAGCAGGCGCCCAGCAATGAAAACACTCAACTAGCTGGGAGTGAAGATGGTTGGTAGACTGTAAAAAGAAAAAAACCTACCCAAAAGGAAGAACTCCAATCCCACCCCCTCAACATCCAGCACGAACAAGGAAAATGCTCCCTCAGCAGACACACACGAAATTCAAACTACCCTTCCCCACCACTATTCACAAAAAAGAAACAGCAATATCCCCTCCTTCAAACCCTGATATCCTCCCCTCCAGCCAAGATATTTCACCCCTCCCATCCTCCTTCTCCAGTCCTGATATCCCCCTCCCTCGTACATCCGCCCAGCCCAGGAAAATTATCCAGTCCCGTAAAAAAACTGGCAAAACAAACTATTATTAGTGGTAATAAATGCCAAAAATGAATAATTGTCAACACGTATTAAAAATATCCCTACAGCAAAAATATACAAAGAACACTATACAAAACTTCCGGAAGGAATTTTGACATACCACATAGACGATACAGATCTCGGAATATTAAAATCCTACTTTCCCACAGACATAGGCCCTCGAGGTTGGACAGTAAGTCCATGTACGAGGACCTGTGTCAAACCACCCCACGAGCCCGTGTAAAGGAAAAGACAAGGCCGAAAGCCACAGATGCCAAGGTAAGTAGATGGCTTGTATTCATGCTGGTTGTTTGAATGTGCGTGGCCTGGGATCAAGCTGGAAGCAAGGTCGCTTCCTTAATGACATCAGGTCGCGCAATTTGGATGTCATTGTTGCTACGGAAACCCGGTTAAGGGGGCCAAGAGATCTCCCGCTATTTGATGGCTATGAGAGTTCTTTTCTCTCCAGCTGGCGGGAGTGGGGTGTTGGTCCTGTTAAAAAGAAACCAGGTTTCTGAGAAAAAGTTAATTTTTTCAGATCCAAGGTAGGCTGGTCGTCGTGGATTTGACGCTCAGTCGTGGTAAGATTATCAGACTAGTTGCAATTTATGCACCCGCTGAAAACGGACAAAGTGAGTATTTTCGGAACCTGGAGAAGTTTCTCGGTACATCACATCCCTTAGTTGTGCTAGGAGACTATAACACAATCTGCGACGCATGCGTATGTTGGCTCGTGTTCTGATAGAAGAGGTAATCCTTGCTTCCTGGAACTGCTAAGCCACTTTGAGCTAGCAGACGCTCATAGGCTGGAATTTCCGAATGCTCCAATGTGGACATGGTCAAACAGCGACAGATCTTCCAGGTCATACCAAGATATGGTGTTAATTAGAAAAGCAGATATGTATATTGTTAGGTGTCCACAGTTTTTCCCGGTCAGCTACAGTGATCATAAAATGCTCACCTGTACGATCGACATAGATAAGTTATACAATAGAGGATCCAGCTACTAGAAACTTAATACGTCCCTTTTGGCGATTAAGGAGTACAGAGATAGGATTAAGTTATTGATTCAGAGGGCATTAACCGGATCTGTTATTAATAACAAATAGTAGTATGCCCTCAAGCGAGCCTTTAAATTTGAGTCTATTAGATATAGCATATGTTTAGTGGCTAGAGAGACTAGGAAGAAATTAGCATTAACTAAGGACTTAGAGGAAGCAATGTAATCTGGCTCTGCAGCTCAGGTGACGGCCAAGAGACTGTCGTTAAACCAGCACCTCGAAGCCCAGCATATGGGTTGAATTGTCAGAGCTAGGATTCGTGCATTGGGTTGTGAAGGAATCAAGGCCTAACCCTAACCCTAAGCCCAACGTGGCAACGGTGGCACAATTCGATCTTTGACGAACCAACGAAGTTGATAAACGAGCCCGAGATGTGTGAGGTCTTTCAGGACCACTCGCCCAGCTTTTCTGGGGTGGGGGCGGAACGGACAGTAGGAAGGACCTAACGGACTTCCTCGCCGGGCTTCCACGACTCTCGGGGCAGGACGCGGAATGTTGTGAAGGGCCGGTCACGCCTGAGGAGGTAATTGAGGCTATGGCGGACTGCGACGCGGGTAAGGCGCCGGGACTGGATGGTCTAGCCTATGAACTGTATAAGAGTATACCAGACTTGTTCGGGCACCTGCTGGCGAATGTCTACGCGAACTGGCAGCAGAATGGGTTCATTCCCAGATCTGTGCGCCGGGGAGTGGTAACGCTTATCAGAAAGGACCCGAACAAGGCGGATTGCATTGATAATTTTCGGCCCATCAGTCTGCTAAACACTGAGTTGAAGATTTTGGCCAAAGTGTTATCGAAAAGATTGGCACGTGTCGCGAATGGCTTGATGGGGAAGGCAAAGACATGTGCCGTTCCCGGTAGAACCATTCAAGATAATCTCCATCTTCCACAGTACACTGTAGAGGGGTTTAATAATGATTCTGGCAAGGGAGGGGCAGTGGTCCGTTTAGACCAATCAAAGGCTTTTCATAGGGTAGACCATCATTGCCTGGTGTCCGTTCTGGCACAGTTCGGCCTGGGTCTTGGCTTCCTCAGGTGGATCATTGAAATTCATCACAACATCGACTCGGTAGTTCGGATGAGCGGCTTTTTATCTAAGCCATTCAGCATCAAACGATCGGTTCGTCAAGGATGTCCGCTCTCCCCGCTTTTGTATGTAATGGCTCTTGAGCCATTGCTGCGAAAGCTGAGCGACATCCTGAGATAGCCAAGTTGTGGAGAGTCAGTTTCAGCGTACGCGGACATTACCATCATCGTAACCAAAATGAATCACCTACAGAGGGTAGGCAAAGCCATTGAGGAATACGAGACGGTGACAGGAACAAAGTTTAATCGTGAAAAGTCAGTCGGCTTGCAACTCCGCGCCTGGAGAGGCAAGTCGATGCCTCCTGACAGCGTCGTGGGACGTTGGACGGAGGGTCCGTTAAGTTGCTAGGAGCCTGGTTTGGACCAGGCCTCCAAATAGAGAAAAACTGGGCCGAGGTATCGTGCAGGGTGGCCCACATAGCAAAGACCTGGTCTTGGCGGTGGCTATCCCTGAAAGGGAGGGCGGAGGTGGCCAACGTGTTCTTGTGGAAGGGCTCGAAGCCGCTTGTGAGACGCTCTATTTGCTGCCAACAACCGTTAAAAGGTGGGCTAGGGATGCCTTGGCTGATGATGCGCAGGCACGCGCTGAGGCTGAGGCATCTGTGGCTCCATCTGGATGGTGAACGGGTGTGGTCTCCGCTAGCGAAACAGATGTTTCCCAAGTTCACTTGTTTCGGTGGACTGGAAACCTGGTTCAATCGTCAATCGAAGTTGGGTACATGGTTTACGGAGTGTCGTAAGGCTCTCCGGATATTCCATCTCTCGGGCAATGCCTGCGGTAGTGGTTCTATCACATTCTTCTATAGAGGGTTGGTAGAGGCGAAATGTGACGATACCTTGGGGGAAGCCCTAGGTCTCGATGATAATCAGCTGGCCAGTTGGTTCCAACGTACATTCGGGCCGAAGACACTGGATAACTTCCAGAAGTCTTTGGCATGGCAATGTTATCGAGGAGCCTTACCTGTCCAGGACAAGCTCGCAAGGCTTGGTGACTCTGATCCACCGACCTGTCCAAGATGTGGGCGAGACAAGGAAACCGTCCCGAACCCTATTGTTCAGTGTTCGGTGTCAGATGTGGGGGTTTATACCGAACAACTGTTGTCAAGTACAGCCATCGACTGAGTCAATAGTAAAAATTGACCCACCGGATTTCCTATCGAAAAAAAGGTAAGGATTGCTTTCTCATCGTAGTTGCAATTGCGAGAGGGATGATTTGGATGACGCGAGTGAAAGGGTTAATAACAGGCATTTTTATCTATGGTCCTGGGTTGGTGAATTTCTTCACCTTCCACCTAAGAAGGAAAATAGGGCTAGAGAGAAAATGTTTCAAGATCGATGAAAGAATGTCGCACGAATGTTGCGTATGGATGGGACCGCATGAATACAACGCAGGATGAACCTAAAGCATCAGTGGTGAGGCGAGGCTAATGGGGTCCGAACATATCCCGCCTCCCCACTCCATTCTGTAATGTCTTGTATATGTTATCATCCGAACTCTTCATATTTATGTATAATTTTAAAATTCATCTTTGTGTCAATTCATACGTTAAATCTGACCCATATCAGGCTGTACTGTCCCCTTGTGGGAAATAAAAAAATTCCAAAATGTTTAGCGACATATCGTCCGTTCTTACAAACTGAATTCAAATTCCGCCGCGATCAGCTTTGCCTTTCCTCCTTTCGGAGTCGATAAAATAAGAACCAATTGAGCACTGAGGTTGATTTAATCGACTTAGCTCCTCCATCAAAATTGCCGGCCTTTTGTGGAAATTTGAAACCAGTATTTGTCCTTAATGAAGGCGGTGAGCTGACAGAACCGTTAGCACGCTGCACAAAATGCTTAGCAATATTTCGTCCGTTTTTACGTTCTGAGTTCAAATTCCACTCGAGATCGACTTTGCCTTTCATCCTTTCGGTGCGTGTGCGTGTGTGTGTGTCTGTATATATATATATATATATATATAACTAACTAATACACCTGTCTCCGTCCATTTTGTTTTTCTATAAATTTCAACTCTCTCTCTCTCTATATATATATATATAATAGCTATCCGCCACGGTACAGTAAAGGTCGGGGTTGTATGTCTATCTCATCTATTGTTTTTCATACGAATGGTGTCCGAGTATTTAGCATCATTTATTTATTTTTTCATAATAGGCTCTTAGGAAATATAGGAACGTCAGAGCTTTCTAATAACACATTTCCAATAATATAGCGGTTTTGTTATTGTTTTTTTTTTTTGTATATGTATGTAAAAGTAGAAAATATTTATTTCACGCAAGTATAAGATTAGTAGAAATATAATTACAAACTAATCAAATATTGGAATTAATTAAATCAGCTAGAATACTCCCGAAATTTGCGACTGTTTATTTTAGGAACTATCTAAAATTATTCAGTTTGTCACAACTTCTGTTCGAACGTAAATAACCTCATCTTCACCTTTTAGCTGTTGCCGTAAAGGAGATGGGAAAGTGAAGTGTTAATGGTGGGAGGGTGGTTAATTTTAACTATCGAACGAAATCGGAAACATTATCAACATTTTTTAACAGAAAGAAATAATTTTATGGAGATTATAAATTTATACATCAAAATAGAAATAAGAACATACAAAAGGCGGAATTTCCACGGATTAGGCGAATTATTAACAGCTGAGAGCAGCAGGTGTAGTGGAGCACCTGAAAAATGCATTTCGCTAATTAGTTTCTATTGTTATACACCTCGAGTTCAAATCTCAGGTTATTTTTTATGCTTCAAAAGTTGGTAAAATAAGTAAAACTCAACTATTGCAGTCGGTTTAATTGTGGGACGGTGCTACTACTATATGCATCTCAGACTGTATCTATAATGAGTGGTATTAGGTTGTTCACTAACACAATCCAACCTCTGACCTACGGACGTGTTGTCCCAAAAAGTGTACATAATTCTCATTTGAATAACTAACAAGATGTGACAACATGAATAACATTATTTTGTGTTTATTTTAATACCACAATGACCTCCTGCAGTTAGGTCATTAGTTAGCCGTGTTCAAGTGGTAATTAACGAAAGTGTGACGGTTTAGTTCATCCTTTTCGTAAGGTTGAATATAGTTTCTTCATTTTGGATTTTTAAAAATATATATTAAATTATATCCTAAATTAATTATCTGTTGAAATAAAGTGAGGGGTACTACTAAAGCAGCACGGTCCCGAACGCTCAGTCGCGCGTCCGGGTCCGTGCTGCTTTAGTAGTACCAAAGTGAGGATTTCGCACTTTTACTAATTTCATTTTTACATAGCATAATTATTTCATAGAAGTTTTTTTTTACCGTGTCAAATATGCTAACTTAACTATTGCTATCCTTTGACTGTATTTGTCATGAGTATTGCTACGATTCATCGCTAATATTTTCACTTCTATAAAATAAAGAAAGCCGGTTTATGAAGAGAAAGAGAGAGAAGCGTGCGATAAAATTTTTATTTATTATTGGTATTATTTACGTCCTGATTTCAAATTCCGTCGAGATTATTCTTTTAGAAGTCTATAAATTAAGTAGCAGTCAAGTACCTGGTTCGATTTTTATTTATAGATCATACACGATAAATGTATGATTTTTGCTTATGTTAGAAATATTGCTATTTTGAAATATGGAACAAGCCGGAAAGGGATTTTACATCTTAATGCAGCAAAACCCATTTAACCGTGATTACTAACATACCGTTGGATGAGTCTGGAAAGGGCAAATTACCGTGTTAAATGAAATTTAGATGATTTAAAAACTTTTAAACTTGCCCAACACCATGGCGAAGAAAGGACAATTATATGGATACTATGTTTATTTGCTTTTTTTTTCTTTCCTTTTTTCGTTAATAAAAAATGGGGAGTAGCAAGAACTTTTCCCCTTAATACTATTTAGATGGTTAGTATTTGTCAGTTTGTGAACCACTGTGTTAATAGACGTTGTCGTACATGTAATAAAAGCTAAAATTTGTAGATGAAAAATAAGGGTTATATAGTGCTCATGTCTTTCTCAAAGGATTTTACAGATGTAAGTGAAATGGTTACAACACGTGATCTAAAGCGATCAAATACTCAGCTTACTGAGAAATCCCCTCTACACTCAACTTGTATAATTTATTAAGGTGACATAAAGTTTGTGATTTGACTAGAGGAGAAAAGGTAAACAACGTTTCCATATATTGCAATTTACAAATAATTGTACCAATAAACCGCTATTTCTGTTTGCTTTACTGACACACCGTGTGATTTGGTTTGTCGTGAATTGTCAGAAACTGTAGCGCTTGAGTTACATGCTTCAATGCATTTATTTTCTGAGTTCATATTTGCCCAACTTTGCATGCATTCTGTCCCTCTATGGATGATGGCATAAGCGCCAGGCATGTATTTTAGTTAATCTAATCGGCTACATCTCCATCCAGCTCACTGGTTGTGCGTTGAATGTGGTTGTAACAAGAAACTACAACAATAATGTTTTAAGTTCCAGTCAAATGTGCGTGAGAAGATCCAAAAAACACAGCTGTTGAATAAGAATCAACCCCAGCACATCAGATTTGCAGTGCTTCGGTAAGGTTTAGAAATCTGTGAAATCTTGCAGTATTAAGCATTATGTCAATGCAGTAGGACAAATTGAGCAGGTTCCATTCAGTTTGCTCTCCAATCATTGATTTGTCTGCAGATTTTGTAATTATTGTAACAAAGATAATCAAATAATTACAGGTTTAGTCTGAAGATTTCAGATAGACGACAAGAGTTTGCAATAATATAGATCTTTCTTCGACGTGATGGCGGACAAAGTTTAAAACGATCTTGGTTTTATTAAACATAAAATTTTGTCTACCTTTCTTCAATCTTTACGAGACCCCCCACCTCCACCCCTTTATAAGAAATACTAACTTATAGTATTGAGGCGACTCAGGGAAATGGAGAAACATGCCAGAGATGCTTTGCAGTAAGATCCATACTTCGATCGAACTAGAGCCACGAGTCCATTGATTTGCTACCCAATAAGTCAATGACTTTTTTTCCTCTATATTTTAGTTTAAATTTGTAATCATACAACAGCTTGGATAGTCCGTAAAGTGGGCGGGTAGTCAGGAAAAAAGAGAGATAACGTAATAAATAAGTAATAACTGTTGCATAATGGTTTTAGTGGAACGTCGCAATTTGTTCAAAAGATGAATATAAAACACTGTACTTGTGAAAGCTAGAATCTTACCTAAGCACATCTTTTCAGAGATGGCTAATGTAAACTTGTCAGGTTCATGTGTTTGACAATAGTATTAACATTCGAAACTAGAAACGTTCGCTAGATTACTTTTATTTTAAAGTGCATTTTAATTACGGTAAATAATTTCATTAGAGAAAGAATGGAAAGGATCAAAACTATCAAATCATTTCTAACAGCTACAAGGTAGCATTTTGTCAGGAACCGTCTTTGTAATTCATAAGTCTTTTTTTTTTTTTACTGAGCTTTAAATATATAATTTACTTTCAGCCATTACAGGTTGTTCGTTACTCATGATGAAACGAACAAGCAAAGTTTTTAAATGAATAAAAAAGGAATAAAAGCATATTAGAAAAGGCTTTCAGACCAAAATTCAAATATGATACCTAAGATCCAGTTAAATTTTAAAATCTGTAAATATTTCTGTATCTCACGAATGGGTAAATTGCTTCAATTCTCTATTGCACTGAAAATGGTAATATTCCAACTTTTACACCAACTCTATAACTAAACGAGCAAGTTGTTCATCGCAGCTAATCAATTACTATTAAACTTAGTTTATTAATATTATTTGTTTAAATGATTTTACAAGAGGAAATTGGAATATATATATATATATATATGAGTTAGAGGTTAGACAGCCATCTAAGGGATAACAAATATCCAATATACTACTGGAAGTATACCTATTTATATCCAAATGCTTAATGTTGCAAGGCAATAGCACAATTGAATAGTAGGTATAAGAGAAGGTAAACAAAAGTTTATCCAGATCTATTTATTAATTACAATCATAGGAATAAATAAACACATCTCTCTCTCTCTCTCTCACTATATATATATATATATATATATATATATATATATATATATATGTATATGTATATATATATGTATATATATATATATATATATATATCCGTATCTATGTAAGAGTTACAAAGCTGTCAGAAGGTTTTTAAATATTACTAGATTATGTATTGGGAGAGTAAAATTTTGGTGAAATTATGTTCAAGTTCCGTTATAGAAATTATTATTTATAATTAACTAAACGCATGTCATCGTTTCTTGTCGAACACGTTTCGTAGACAACTTTACATGAATAAAACTTTAAATATAATTGTTTAAAAAATTGTAATTTAATCTGAAACCAGCAAATCAGCTGAAGAGCGATGAAGTTGATACAATTCAATAGACTGTCAATAATACTGATTTGTGAATATGTCCTATATCTAATGGCTATAAACAAAACAGTTTTACGCTAAGTTTTATGACAAATTATACTGAATCAGTAAGGTTAATTTCAAAAACCAAATCTTCTGTTGATTTATTATGTTACAAACCCAAATTTTTGTTCATTTATAACATTAGAAATCAAAATTAAGTTTTAGGTTTGGCAATGAAACTAACAAGAAACCAGATAAAAAAGACTTGTTGGAAGCCATATTCTGCGCATGTATTTCCTTCCTCTCCATTGGGTGACGTGGAAAATAAAAATCTGCACGGGAGTCTTGCATTAAAAATAATAAGAAATAACACAGATAAATGGTTTCTCTTGAATACATACGACTGAAGAACTCTAGAAAAAAAAAAAAAAATTTTTTTTTCTTTTCTTATAAAATATTTAATTTGTCCACTGCTCGAGGTGATGGTTATTTTGACTGTGCAGTTTAAAATTTAGTTTATATTTTGCAATATTATATTAAATTTTAGTTAATTCTTTATATTTTTAATTATCTTCACATGTTTCAATAAATTTGAATAAACACACACATACATGTATATATATATATATATATATATATATATATATGATGAATTAATCCGTGTTATAAGGTTCAACAAAGAATACTCATTTGGCAAGAGTAAAATATTTTATACTATCACCTCACATGCATAAATAAGTTTATAAATTACGCATAGAATAAATGAATGCAGTATGACTTAATCACCCAATGGAACTTGTAAGGTTTAATAGATAAAAACGTAAAGTTCTTGCATTTCTCCACGAACATGCATTGCTCAAAACTTGTACCCGTCACATAATAACTTAAGTTTTTTTTTATATCTGATAAAATGCGTATAAAAATAAATTTGAAAAAGTACTATATTCATAATATATTCCATTAAAAAAATAAATAAATTGAAGACAAAACCGCTTCCGTAGCTTTTCAATCCTTTTGCAATATTTAATATTCGATGTACGAATCTAAGAGAAATAATTCACTCTTTTTGTTAATAGGAATATATTTACACAGAGAACATAGCAATGGCGGTTACCGGTTAGCACCGGGATGTTTACTTAGCCTCATTCTGAAAGTGTGGCGGCAGTAGAATAACAGGAAAATGGTGGATACCAAAAACAAGCGAAATTCTTTAATATTTATTTATTCTCTGAAAATTTGACTACATTTTGGAGCTACAGGTATATAGGTAAATATCCAATCTAACTATATCCAATGTGTGCTAAGTTTGATAATAAGCCGAAACGTTTTGAGATCAGCATATATCGTTGTTTTTACTTGTCAGCGAAGACTGGTCCCTTCTAACACGGCGATGAAAATAGCACCTACCTTGCTTTATTATATTTTTATTTGCAAGGGGATCAGATTGTCGTTGTAGCTATATTAAGTGGTAGAAAGCTTTTAAGATTTTCACGATCAAAATTATCCTCTTTTGTTTCCCCTGCGATTCAGCTTGTGATAGATGATAATGTGAGGTAGAAGCTCGTTCGCTTTTCTCTGCAAAGCAACTATCTTTTGCTTTGCACGCATTTATGCATTTTCTCTGCAACTATCGAACTTCTCTCCGAAAGCTGCATTATGGTTGATATTCGTCTGCTGGCGATCATATTTATTTCCGAATCTGAGCAAGTTAGGTTTAGAACATAATTTGAGATCAGTATATTTTTTAAACACTGGTTTTATTCCATCATGAAATTATATATATATATATGCATATATATATATGCATGTTCGGTGTGTTGTTTTTAAAGAGTTAAGTGTGGGTTCGAGTATTGTGTTTGAATATATAATATTGCTTATATTGAGAATTATTTCAAGTATTTAATGATGTTTCAATCGGTAAAAGTAAATTCACCTAGATACTATAACATTTATGGTCTCTTAAATATTGTGGACAACAAAGACGTATCAAATTAGTTTATCATTAGCATACAGAAAGGTCCTGTAGTACTATATTCACGTATTTTATCAAGAACATTACATATATAGTAGTCGGTTATAAAATAACGACTATTCAAAGTTGTTTGTTAAATAATGCGTATATTCTATGTGTTTGTAGTGATTCTTATTTTTTTTCAACTGAAGGGGTTTGGCTATTGTTCAAATTTAACCTAGTAATCAGCTATTACCCTACAAGTTTAGCAAATTTCAGCACCCACCGTACAGTTGATATTTTCTTCAAACATAATACCGTATTTATATGTTTTAGTTGTTGTAATATTTTTCTTGTTTTTTTAAATTTCTCCCATTATGGACAGTATCGTGGTATGGATTATAATTATTTGAATGTTTTATCTTATTTTTTTTTTTTGCAGGAAATTGTTCACATGCGAAGTTTATCTCAGCATCATAAGTTCTTTGTCATCAATTGTCATACAGTAACAACTGCTACAATATAATTATTTCTTACAGGAACAAAACCTTAAATTCATAATTAATGGAGTACATTGAATTATGGGGGTCTAACTTTAAAAAAAAAATATTTTCCATATAAAAATATTAGCTATTATTTAAGTGAAGGCTTCTGCTATTTGAAACTGTCATAACATCTTCGTTATGAAAGTGAAATTAAAATGTTTCAAAGAAGCTAATTTTTCTGAATTGCTCTCTTTAACAGTGTTGCTGACAATGTATTTCCATCAAATAATAATAATCCTCTCTACAATAGATATAAGGCCTGCAATTTTGGAAGAGGGGTCTTGTTGATTACACCGGCCCTGAAAGGATGAAAAGCAAAGTTGAACTCAAAACATAAAGATCCGAAAGAAATGTCGCTAAGCATTGCGTCCGACACGCTAACGATTCTACTAACCTTCTCTACTACTACTACTAATGATAATAATAATAATCCTACTATACGTATAGGACCTGACTTTGTGGGGAGTGATCTAGTTGATTACATCGATTTCAGTGCTTGACTGGTATTTATTTAAACAAGCCTGGAAGAATTGAAAGGCAAAGTCAACTTTGGTGGAATTTGAACTCAGAATGTAAAGACAGAAGAGATGCTGCTAAGCATTTTGTTCGATGCACTAACGGTTCTACCAGCTTTCAATAATAATAATAATAATAATAATGCAGTTGCAGAAGTTATTTGTTTTCTGTTTTGCCCATTTATGAAACATTTTAATATCATCATAAATGTTATACATTTATGTCAACCAACAACTAACGCTGCTCTACTTGCTCTCTTACCCAATTCCTGTCAATGCTCTTTAATGTATAATTAAATCAAAATATCGGCTAATAACAGTTTAATGCTTTAATGACCAAATCAAATATTATCATTGTTACCATGACAACCAAATTTCCAGAAAATGTCTGTACAAACTGTCACATGTTTAGGATGTCACATTGCCTTCCCCTGGTCCTAACACTGCATGATGAGGTGTGCAGTAGAGTTCCACACCATACTACAGCACAACTTTTAAACAACTCTATGTCCTCAGTCTCCTCACACACACAACTGATTGGAACATTCAACATTACTGATTTGTCACATTTGGAACATGGTCATAAATAGAAGTGGTATAGTCAATTGATTTAAGTATGACTGGTATTATATTGACTTTGGATTTCTTAACCTCTCTGTTTTGTAACTAGCAACACAGTAGATAGTAACAGAAGTAATGAGAAAGCTGATTCAGATGATTGATGGTGGTAATTGATGCATAATTGGATGACTGACAAAGTTTATCATGACAGCATGTGAAATGAGAATGAACTGTTGAATACGGAGTCTTCAATTTCACTGCCTTACTTACTGTATATCGTCAAAAAGAATAATACTTTTGTATTCTAGAATTTATTCTATCAGAAGAAATCTATTATTGCTTTAAATAGTTGAATGTTTCATGAGAATATTCTTCTAAGATCTTTTTGAAATTCCACTTCCCAGTTCTTCTCTGGTCCACTTCTGTTTTGTAGAGGATGTTCTCTACCATCTTAAAGTACTTTATCATCACCACTGCCACTATCGTTGTCACCATTATTTTAACATCTACTTCTCCGTGCTTGCATGGGTCAGATGTAAGTATATTGAGGTAGATTTTGGTCAGATGCCCTTCCTGTCGGCAACCTTTATCTGTTTCCCTCCAGCCAGACATTTTTGCAGAATTTTAGAATGCAATGACACTGCTTGTGATGACAGTGACATTCATTTACAATAAACATACAATGTCAAGACAAGGTGATACAAACATACACACATACATAGGATGGGGTTCTTTCAGTTTCCATCAAGCAAATTCACTCGCAAAACTTTAGTTGGCCTAGGGCTATAGTAGAAGACACTGATCGAAAGTGCCATGCTGTGGGACTCCTAAAACCATGTAGTTGGGAAGCAAACTTGTTAACCACACAGCCATGCATTCTGAAATCAGTTGTATTCAGTCTGTCTGCCAAGTTTACATTACTCAACCAATGTTTCTTGAAGAAGAAGAAGGTATGGATCATATTGTGGTCAGTAATTCTTTCTTCGCAGCTCATATAGGACTCCTGCCTTCTTTGTTGCAGTGTACATCTGTTGGTATTTGTGAAGACATCTGCTGAGAGTTGGAGATGTCAACAGGAATGTTGAACCTTCCACAACCACTGGAAATATTAGCATCACAGAGATCTCCAAATAATCCATGTAACCAGATGCCCTCTGGCTACCATTGAAGGAATCGGTAGGAATTAGTGAGTAAAGTGTAATAGAGTGAATGAAGTTTCATTAACCATATACAATTATCATTGTTTTAAAGTTCATTTTTCCATGCTGACAGATGAAACTTATTGAGGCAGTTTTTCTATGGTTGGCAGCTCTTTCTGTTAACACTGCTTACCTGTTTTCAAGTCAGATAATATTTTCCCTTGGCCTTCAAACAATGAACAGCTCAATGACTGGACATGTTTTCATGCCAGGTTGTAAACACTGATACTGTTTGTGTAGGCACTGATTTTGTTTTTATACAGCTCACTAACAACTTCAAGACAAGGGGAAAATAGAAGCACACACACACATATGACAGGTATTTTACAATTTCTATCTTCCAATTCCCTTCTCACGAAGAATTGGTCAGTAGATGACATCTGCCCTCTGGCGCACACTGTGAATTAACCCTAAACCACATAGTTACAAAGCAAACTTCTGATCTGCTTTTCAGGCACATGGTTTTGCTTGAAGCAAACCCAGTTACAAGGATTGATCACTGCTGGATTGGCCATAATATGGGCTTCTTTAGATTCTAAGCTTTTTACATATACAATTAAATACTGGCATGAAAATCTAGTAATAAATTGTCAATTATTAAATTAATGATTTTAAATAATTAGATTTTTAGATATTTCCTTTGTTGTAATCATTTTTATTTATTTTTTCTCATTTCAGCTTCAAGAACTAAAGATCTCAAATATCAACTTAATCATTTATCCAATCTTTTTTCAATGAGTTTTCAAAGATGCATGGAAATTGGAAGACAGAACTTTTGACTTTAAAGGGCATTTTTACAATTGTTTAAATTATGTTTTGGTTTAAATTCCTGCAATGATTCGGAAGAAATATTTAATGAAATGCCAGAATTTTTCTCTCCAATTGAATATAAAAAGAAAAGGAGAAATCTCTCATTTTCTCAAAGAAGCCATTACTATCGGCCTTATAGAGAAATGAAAGCTCGTAAAAACACTTTGGCATTTCATAAATCTTGTCGTATATTTAAAGCTAAGTCAGTGTTGAAACTGAAAAAATTTCTCTCTAGCAATACCTGTTCCAAAGAACACAGAACAGTGCCCAACAGTATGGATGAGAAAGAAGTTGATTTTGTGGTGATTGAGTCTTGTGAAGATCATGGTAATGATAAATTAGTCAAGAAGATTGATGTCTGTTCTCCTCGAGAAGATGATTACAAGAATGGCAGCAACAGTGCTGAGAAATTACTTGTCACTGCAGCAAAACAAGTAGAGAAATCTCCTGAAATCTTATCGGCAACAAAAAAGATAACGGAAATGCACTCAGTTAGTGCCAATGTAGAAAGTGATTCTGTGGTTGATACAGCAGTTGTTGACATTGAAGCAGAAGAAAATAAGACAGAAGAGAGTTGTGACCAGTCAGCTGTAGAATGCCAGGTTGCCAATATTGATGCTGAACCAGTTGAATTGTTAAATGAAGCTGAAAAGAAAGAGATTTCATCTGAAGTAGAGAACAAAATAATTGAGGCTAATCTTGATAATCAATCTAATTTTCACAGTAATCTCAAAGAAGATGGTAAAATTAGTGAGGTATCTTTTCATCAGAGAAACTTAGAAGATATTACTGGTACTATAGAAAACAATATAATTCCCGATACACTTAAAAACCAGGATAAAAATGGTGTTAGGGAACTTCCGATGGATTATAGCAATGAAAAGCAAATTAATCAAGTAAAAAATTATTCGTCTAAAAATAATTCTTCTGCATCCAATCATGGATCTATTGTTGTAGATAAAGAAAAATCAAAGTCTAGTTCCAGCAGAACTTGTAGGAGAGTGTGCAAAAAATCTGACTTGGCTAGCAACAATCAACAAAGGCAGCAACCAGAGGTGAAAGCAAAAAATGAAAATAACCAAGATTTTTTAGCTAGAACTGATTGTGTTGCAGAGAACTCTGCAAGTGGCAATGACACTTGTCTTTCTCCAAGAAGTGTCATTGTTATTCCTCCAAAGACACCCCCTTCCAAATCCACATCCAAACCTTTGAGAAACAGAACTAAGTATTTGCAGTGTCAAAAGAAAAGTTTTAAATTAAAAGATTCAGTTTTATCAAAACCTAGCTTGTCTGTGATAAAAAAGCCAACATTCTCAGATTCTAGTGGAATGTCTAACAAGACTTTTGCTACTAACAAGTCTGGTCAGTTGGACTGTGTCCAAAACCAGCCAGATTTTCAGTTCATCAGTGATGAACTAAATTTTCTAAATTCAGAAAGTGGGAAGTTAGCAACCCAGCTTCACAAATCAGACAAACAGAAGAGACTAGAAAGAAAGAGGAAAGGATCTTTCATTCGTAGTATTTTGAAGAAAAATTTAGGGTAAGTATGTTAAATGGTAATTCCTCTTGTGCACAGAGAGTAGAGGTAATTAAAATGATGTACATATTCATTCTTGATGCATTCTTCAATGATGAAATTGAACAGGAATTAGCATATTCAGGTTCGAATTTGCTGCACTGTATTAAGAATGAATATGTACATCATTAGGAAGTGCTTCAGCATGGTCGCAGTCAAATGACTGAAATAAGTAAAAGAATGAAACAAACCCATTATTTTATATAAATCATCGTTTGACGTCTACCTTCCATGCTGGCATGGGTTGGATGGTCTGACGAGCTGGCCAAGTAGAAGACTATCCCAAGCTGCTGTGTCTATTTTGGCATGGTTTTTTATGGCTAGATGCCTTCTTAACACCTACCACCCTGCAGAGTGGACTCAGTGATTTTTATGTGGCACTAGCACAGGTGAGGTCAGTTTTGGCATGGTTTTTACAGCTGGATGCCCTTCCAAATGCCACCCACTTCACAGTGTGGACTGGATACTTTTTACATGGCACCAACACTGGCAGGGTCACCAAGTAACTTGCAAGACAAGGAATTTTGAGAGGTGAGGTGGCATTGGTGGAAATGATCTTGTATCAGATGATGAAATGTTAGAGTGTGACAGAGAGAGAGAGAGAGGCAGAAACAGGTGTCTTGCTGTGGAGCAGATACATGGTAAAATTAATAAAGATCCAATTTATTCCTTGTACATGATACTAAACTTCTGTGAAATGTATGTACAATTGTCCCATTGGCTGAACTGTTGGAATTTTGTTAATACTTTGGCAACATACCTGATGCTAAATGCCTACCATTTGCCTGTGTTTTGTTGAAGAGCATGAATGACTGGATTGAATGATACCAGACAACCAAATGAGTTTGGTGGTTCATATGGCACTGTAAATAGATTTATTTAGGTTGTTGATTATCTCAGACATAGGCAATTTCCTCATGTTTCATCTGATTAATTTAACAAACTGAATTTCTAGTTTCCATTCCTTTCACAAGAGACATAACTTTCACTCTCCTTGTCTCTTTCTTATCTCTCCTCTCTTAAGCTTCCAGGCTATTTAGAACTTTGCTCATGGGATTGACTCTCTCTCTCTCTCTGGAAGAAATTACTTGTTAGTTTTGGAGAGGGTTACACTTTGCTAGGTTTAGATGCCCCAAGGCATGTTGTATGTCACAGGCCTTATGATTCCATCAAAATTTGATGCTGGCAAGGCAACAGAGCTAAGCAACATCTATTTATGTCAATATGTGTTGTATTTCATCCAACTCCAGCTGATACTGGAATAAGTAAACTATTGTTGAAAATGTGAAAGAAAAAGAAATTAACTGCAATATTCTTAGGTTTAATGATATAAAATTTCTCTTTTTAAATTTTAGTGCCAAAAGAAGTAAAAAGTCTGAAAGAACGACAAACCCTCCTCCTGAGAAGTCAGATACAGAATCTTCTGAATTAGATTTGGAAATTGATTCAAGTTCTGACTTTGAATTTGAGATGGATCGGAGGCTGGAAGAGAATGCTCGCAAGAACAACCTTAGTGTAATGAATGTCAAAAGTATACTTCATGTAAGTAATCTCAAAAGTTGTCATCATCATCATCATCATCATCATCATCATCGTTTAACGTCCGCTTTCCATGCTAGCATGGGTTGGACGATTTGACTGAGGACTGGTGAAACCGGATGGCAACACCAGGCTCCAATCTGATTTGGCAGAGTTTCTACAGATGGATGCCCTTCCTAACGCCAAACCCTTCCTAACGCCAACTTGTATGGTGGTAGTTGTGGTAGGGTGATGATTGTTGTATGGCAAAAAGTTCCCATGACTCTATGGTGTTTACTGTGCTATGACAGTAACTTCTCTACAATTTACTTTTCATTTCCTAGTTATAACTATTTCACTTTATATCTTTATGTCTATGTAACCAACATCTGTAAGCTACAGTTATGCTTGGGTAGGGCTAACAGGCTATGCAACAATAGCTGACATCAACAGTCTAGCTAGTCAATGTATGTGTGTGTGTGTGTATATATATATATATATATGTGTGTGTATGTGGGTGTGTGTATGTATGTGGGTGTGTATATATATTAATGTCTGTTTTCCATGCTAGCATGGATTGGATGATTTGTCAAAGGTTGATAAGCCAGAGGACTGTTCCAAGCTCCATTGTCTGTTTTGGCATAGTTTCTATGCTTGGTGCCCTTCCTAATGGCAATCACTTTACAGAGTGTACATGACCCATACAAACCCTAGTTTATAAAGGTCTTGTTGTTTTTTTCTTTGTATGATAGTCTCTTACCTCTTCAACCTCAGGCCAGAGCCACTAGCTATCTAAGGTTCTGGTCTGAGGTTGAATAAGTGAGAGACTACCATATGGGGGAAAAGCAACATGATCTGTGTAAACATGGATTAATGCTAAAAGTTTAATTCACTTGTAGATTATCACTATCAGCACAAAAGTTCTAGAATCTTCACTGAGACTGTTTAACAGTAAAATTTGCTTACTTCTTTTGAAATTTGCCACCCCAGACATAAGCCAGCCAGTATTGATTGGTTGGGTTATATTCATGTTAGGCATTAATGCCTTTTATGAGATACATTAGTTTGTGGTCCTAGACTGGGAAAATCTGAGAGCTATAGTTCAAATTTCAGTCAGATTTTTGCTACACAACCATACCTGCACCTATAAGCCTATGCCTATTAGTCATACAAATTCTTGTCGATATTATAAATGTTTGTGAGAGTGGCAAGCTGTCAGAACTGTTATCCTTCTTTATGTTCTGAGTTCAAATTCTGCCAAGGTTGATAAAATAAGTACAAGTTGAGCACTGGGGTTGATGTAACCAACTTATCTCCTCCCCTCAAACCAGTATTATAAACGTTTGTGAAGGTGTCAAGCTGGCAGAACCGGTAGCACACTTGACAGAATGCTTAGCAGCATTTCATCCATCTTTACATTCTGAGTTCAGATTCCACTGAAGTTGACTTTGCTTTTCATCCTTTCAGGTTGATAAAATAAGTACCAGTTGGTTGAGCACTTAGGTTTATTATGTAATTGACTTACCCCCCCCCC
>NC_068990.1:71230648-71231133 GCF_001194135.2 Octopus bimaculoides
CAATAACACTATCCGTATCACGTCCTCACTTTGTTGTTTTTTTTGTTATTGTTTTTTGTGTTTTTTTTAACTATATATATATATATATATACACATACACATATATATATTGGTGCACATGTAGCTGTGTGGTAAGAAGTTTACTTTCCAACCATATGGTTCTGGGTCCACTCCTACTGTGTGACACCTTGGCCATGTGTCTTCTACTATAGCCTTGGGCCAACCTGTGAGTGGATTTGGTAGACGGAAACTGAAAGAAGTCTGTCTTATATGTGTGTGTGTGTGTGTCTTTGTCCCCCATCACCGCTTGACAACCAGTGTTGGTGTGTTTATGTTCCCATAACTTAGTTTATTAAAGAGTCCAATAGAATGATTACTGGTGTTGATTAGTTCAACTAAAATTTCCTAAGATGGTGTTGTAGTCTAATGACTGAAACAAGTAAAAGATATATATATATATATATATATATATATATATATATATA
>NC_068990.1:71232046-71232738 GCF_001194135.2 Octopus bimaculoides
ATAATTATAATCTGCGGTTTAAACAATAAATTACCTGCCTCTGGATACCTTCTAACTAAGATGGTACCCACACAAGTAATCTCCAGGAGTGCCTTCGGATTTAACTATCCCCTGGTTGCTTAGATACTTCAGACTACCCCTGAAATATTGAAGCAATCCTATTATATATATATATATATATATATGTATATATTCGCCTTGCTGACCACTACACATATTTTTTTCTCTCCTTATTTCTTTCTGTGTTCCTTTCTGTTGAAGAGCATAGGCTCGAAATGTTAAAGACTTTCTCTATTCCCAAGCATTATACTAATACATCCATTTGTTGTTTACACTACCTGTCTTCGTCTGTTGCTTTTTCCGTGAATTCTCCCCTATATATATATGTATATGCACAAGGGCTTAGAAATTTCTGGTGTGTTACCCAGTTAGTCTTCCAGAATAAGTTGGATTCTAAGCTCTAGTATAGGCAAATAACCTAAGAGATGGAGAATTTGGTATGTTGAGTTTGTGGCAATCATTTGAAACAATTTTCTGTCATCAGCATTTCTAAAGTGTGACTGATTCTTCACAAGCCTTCACCATTGAAAACAAATCATCTGTTGGGGTAACCCACTGGCTATAATATTGGCTGTTAGACCCTCATACATTGAAGCTGACAGAAAAACCCAATATATATATATATATATATA
>NC_068990.1:71233433-71234175 GCF_001194135.2 Octopus bimaculoides
AAACAAATTTGGGAGAAAATGGTGGGTGGGGGCAGAAGTCTTTCCAAGATATCTTTGCAGAAAACAGCTTCAGGAGTTGTTAAGAAAGAATTTGTACGTAGTCTGTTTCTAAGAACTATTCTATTGGACTTCTGTCTAATCACGTCTTTTAAGGTACACACACATACATAGAAAATGTGAGGTCATGGTAGAAAATTTTTACGGTAGCTGATTTATGGAAAAGATTATGTTAAATTTTTGAAATGCAAATCTGTGAATGAAAATTAAGTTCAGACCTCTACATGGTAGGTAGACCTGGTAGAAATAGCAGCCAAATCTCCTTGAAAACACCCTACTGTATTAATGCAACAATTCTGCATATTATGTAGTTTAAATGAGAAACTGTAATTAAAGATGAAGATAATTAACCCCACAAAGAGGTGAAAGAAGAGAGACAGCATAGCGAAAGTTTTGGCTGTAGTCCCCTTGTTGGTGTGTGAGCAACTGGTTGTTTTAATGGCCGAACAAAGAGGGGATTTGCATTAGAAAAAGTTCTAATCAATTTTCTCGGTAAGTATGGGGGCTAGGAAAAAAATAGAAGAGGCATTAAGAAGTTGACATTAAGAATTGCTTTAACAGTTGGAAAATGTTTCACATTTCAATCATCACCAAAAAATGAAGCTGTAAGAATTTACGGGGAAATTGTATGTAAGAAATAAAGCAGAAATGATTTGTAACTGTACTGCCAAAGTTCTGCAACTTA
>NC_068990.1:71234185-71239424 GCF_001194135.2 Octopus bimaculoides
GAAATAAAGCAGAAATGATTTGTAACTGTACTGCCAAAGTTCTGCAACTTAATAGGCAGACGTATCCAATTTAAGAAAAGTGAAGATAAAAGCTAAGTGGAGAAGTATGGGATAAGTCATTGTTATACGTTTATAGAAAAAATAGACACGTACTTTTTTAGAGAATAAAATGTAGCTGAGAGCTATTGTATTAGACATTTGTCTAATCAGAGAGCAGAAATTGAAAGAAGATATATGAAATGGATGTATGTGTGTTTTTGCGGATAACTTGACGGGAGCTTTGCAGTCAGCATGAGGTGGTTTGTGTTTATCTCTCGAGTCAAATTGTTGTGAATATGTCTGTAACAGCAATGCCCAGACAAGTAAAAATATTTTTTTAATATGTGGTTGGGGAAAAAGGGAGATCTTTTGAAGTCGGTGTGAAAGCAAAAGAGACAGCGAGAGTGCGGTTGTATGAGTGAAGTTCTTTTGAAGTTTCGTGAGATGGAAGAATTGATGTGCATGTGTGTGTGTGTGTGTGTTTGATGGGGTGTGCGAGACGGAATGTGTGGTGTGTATATGAATTGCTTTTGTGAGTGTGTATGAAGAGAGAGAGAGAGTAATGTTGATGGTGTGTATATGAGAGAGAGATAACTGAAATTTTTTCCATTCAGTTTTTGTAGTGAGTGATTGACAGATAGAGAGAGAGAATGTGGTTATGTATGTATGAATGGTTTCAGTGAAACACACACATATGCACGCAGGTTGTTTTAATCGATTTTCTTGGTAACTATGGGGGCTAGGAAAAAAATACAAACCGCATTCCAATCTATGCACCAGTCTCCATGTGTGCCATTTTTCACACAAATCCACCCAGCCATTTGGCTGTGAACCTCAAGACAAGAAAGAATACAATGTTCACCCATGTCAAATTAGATGTATATTTGATTAGTGAGAGAGATGGGAGCTACAAGAATCTTTACTGATTATTACTACAATTGTCTCGAACCATCTAGCATCGATCCCTCTCAGTTGGGATTCTGAACATCTGGTTTAGGTGTATCCCTTGGTGTAGATGTGTCCCCTCAGATGATTTCAATAGGTATTTTATCAAAATAGTTGGGCATCAGATGTGGTGTGCAAGAGAGATAGCTGTGCTGGTATAATTGTGTGATGCATATGGGCAAGGATAGCTGTGTGAAGTGCCAATCTCTGGCTGTGGAGGGAACCTGTGGAAGGGATAGACCCAGGAAGACATGGAACGAGGTAGTGAAGCATGATCTTTGAACGTTGGGTCTCACAGAGGCAATGACTAGTGACTAACACCTTTGGTGATAGGCTGTGTTTGAGAAGACTTGTTAAGCAAAGTGAAATCATCATCGTAGCCAATGCCAGTGTCACGTAACTGGCACGTAAAAAGCAAATTTTGAGTGTTGGGCCTCATGGAGGCTATGTGGCCAATGCTGGTGTCAAGTAACTAGCACTTGTGCTGGTAATATGCTGTGCTTCAGTAGAAAACCCATCAAGCCAAGTGAAATTCTAGTTGTGGCAGATACTGGTTTCATGCAACTGGCACCCGTGCTGGTGGCACATAAAAGCACCCATTATACTCTAGGAGTGGTTGGCATTAGGAAGGGCATCCAGCTGCAAAAATCATGTCTAATCAGACTGGAGTCTGGTGCAGCCCCTCAGCTTACCACCTCTGGGGAAACTGTCCAACCTATGCCAGCATGAACAATGGTTGTTAAATGATGATGTTTATATATGTATGTACGTATGTATATATGCAGGAGTGGCTGTGTGGTAAGTAGCTTGCTTACCAACCACATGGTTCCGGGTTCAGTCCCACTGCATGGCACCTTGGGCAAGTGTCTTCCCTTGGAAAATTAAAACACAAAAAATAAATGTAAAAAGGTAAAAGAGCTATCCTCCTTAGACCTTAAATTATAAGGTTGGAAACATATCAACAAGTTAGATCTGAACAGGATCTGTGCTCTTTCAGCTAAACAAAGCCTACATTTATTCAATCCATTAATATAAGGTGTGGATTTCTCAATTACTTTCCACTTCTATCATGGAACAGTGTATTTTGTTTCTGTCTTGTTTGCCGTTTGTTACATTATCACTTGTGTTACTTTTGATTTATATATATGTGTATATATACGCACACACACTACACTTTGGTCTTAAGGCTGCTGCATAGTTTTTATTGACCTAATTTCATGTAGAAGGGATTGGTTAACCTAAAACTATTGCAAAAGATATTTACCTCAGGATGCTACACTGTGGGATTGGACCTAGAACCTTCATGGCTATACCTTCAAAGCAATTTATGTGCTGGTCATTACTTCAAAATTCTACAGTCCATCCACAAGTTTTCCATAAGTCTATTGAACATGTATGTCTCAAATTACCCTATTTCTCTGGGACATCCTGCACCTTTTTATGTTTTAATGTTCTGACATTTACCTTATTTTGTTAAAGATATTTTTAAACACACTCTTGAAAAACAGTTAAATGAATTTCCTAATGATTTGAGGAAAAAAATTCACCTTAATTGCAAATGAAAGTAAAATAAAGTTAAACATTTATGTTTTATACATTTTACTTGGACATTAAATTATACTGTTTTTTGTTTTCTCTATTTTGTATTTTCCTTTATAACCTCTGGAATATTAATATTTTGTCAAATATTTATTTTTCAGGGAATGATGACTCCATGGCCATTGCCCTCCAACAAAATATCAGAAAGTAAAGTAAGTATCTTGGATATCCCTTTCAATGAAGATGAAGAGGATGATGACTATAACCCAGAAAAAGATATCACGGCAGAGGTGAGTACTTTATTGTTTGTTAGAAATATTCTTGCTGCTTGGTTTATATATTCAAGGAATTGGCAATTGTGAAGTTTATATATTTGAGGAATTTAACCTCACATCTTCTAGCTTTGCTTGGGATATGTATTCTTGCAAGCTTCATGGGGACCTCACTAGTGCTGGTAGCACAAAAAAGCCTCCAATGCATACTGTATGTAAAGTGGTTGGTATTACAAAAGGCATTCAGCCATAGACACCATGCCAAAGTCAACTGAAGCAACTCCCATAATCTGTTGTTCACTGATAAATGCATGTTGTTGAAGGCCAGCTATTAAGATAACAAATTTTCACTGTATCATCTATAGGAATTTTTTCCCCTGTGTTCTCTGTGTAATCATCATTACTGTCTTCATTCTTATCCATATTTAACACCATTTCAGTAATTTCCCCATCACTCAAGGAATGCATAACAGGTGCATCATTGTCAATGTTTAGCATTTCTTCAATGTCTGCTTCTTCTAGCTCAGTTACACTTCCGCATGATGAAAATTTAGCATAAGTTACGAGTTTTGATATCATCTTCATCTCATTAGTCACACGAAATCCTCTAAACTCATTATCTATAGGGTCGGTTTCATCAAACATTGTTATTGGCCAAGTCCTGTGCCAAGCATTTCTTACTGTTGATTTATCAACATCATTCCAAGCATTCGCAACAGTGTTGATGGCATCCTTGACAATGAACTCTTTCAGGTAGTCTTGTATTCTTATTCCTTTGTTGACTGCATCAAGCACACAGTTCATAAAATGATTTTTATAGTTGCTCTTCATGGAGTATAAAATTCCATGATCACACGGCTGTAAAATAGATGTATTGGGAGGCAGGGAAATGTGTAGAGAAGATGTCCAGGAACAATAGAATTTTACAGTTTTCTTCCAGTCCAGCTTACTTGCAATGAGCTCTTGCCCTGAGTACAAAGTGGTTATTGAACTACTCAGAAAATATTTATCAGGTTACCCCTGTTTTCTTGTTTGCGTAATAATGCACAGGTAAATTAACTAGGCCTTTCAGACATCTTGGACATTGACTTTTTCCAATGACCTCCAACTTCACCTTGTGTGTGCCTGCTGCATTAACACATCCAAGAATAATTAACCTTTCTTTAGCATCCTTAAAACCTGCTGGTGCTGTCTCATCTGTTGTTGTTAAGGTTTTTTTCTTGGAATATAGTGCCAGTACAAAGTTGTTTCATCAGCATTGTAAATTTGTTCAGAAGAAAGCTGTTTGTGCATGACCCCTGCTATGACACGCTGCAGCCTCCACAAAAAAAAGTTGTTTTGTGGGGCTTCTCGGATTTTAGATTTCCAGATAAAGGATTGTGTACCTGTATCATACTTGGATAGTTGTGATGTTTATTCTTTTCCTCTAGGAGTATTGGTGGTGTAAATGCACTACTTGCAACTGAAAATCAAAATGGTCACATGATCTGTATTGGTTAACAAACTTGTTATTCCTTTGCTGGCAGGAATATTGTCATCACCACTAACATCACCTTCTCTTCTAGATATCATAGAATGTTATAAAATTGCTGACTACTCTAACTACCTTCCTATTGTTTGCGAAAACTTGTACCTCTTTTGAATTAGTTTTTTTTCTTTTCTTTTTCTGTAGATTGAAAGTGATGATGACACCGAAAGTTTAAATTCCTCGTTAACATGTTCTCCTAACTTGCATCTCATGAAATCATCCATGACAACACTGACCGAAAATTGCAAACAATCTTTGACTGAGACGGATGATGAAGATAAGAAGGTTAGTAATGATTCTGGACGAATACTTTTACCTAGGAGACAATGGCTGAGTTTGTTGATGTGATTTTTCATTGGCATAACATTTTTGAATAGTACAATCATTCCCAACAGGATTTGAACTCAGAAAGATTAGGTACTACTGAACTATGAAAACATTTAATCCAGTTCCTCTCTCTTTTGTCTATATTAACTCCATTGTTATTGTTAGATAAGTATTGATGATATTGTTTGCTCAGATTCAATGTTTTCGTAACCTTATGAATATGATATAGTTATCTTGTCATATTTAACAAAGAGAATGAATGGGAGAAAGAGAGCCTGCCGTATGTCGACCCAATAGAGGGACCAGCTATCCGAGTTGATAGTACCAGGGTAGATAAAGCAATTAAGAGTATGAAGACCGGGAAAGCCCCCGGCCCATCAGGAATCACTGCAGAGATGCTCAAAATATCTGGCAGTGTTGGCTATAGCCTAGTCACCCGTATTACGAACCAGGTGATACACGAAGGAGTCATACCCAATGACTGGTGTAGCAGCATCATAGTCAACTGCTACAAAGGTAAAGGTGACGCTTTAGATACAAATAATTACAGAGGCATCAAGCTGTTAGATCAGGTTATGAAAGTTACAGA
>NC_068990.1:71241124-71253242 GCF_001194135.2 Octopus bimaculoides
TTTTCGTGCGGGTGACACGTAAAAGCACCCACTACACTCTCTGAGTGGTTGGCGTTAGGAAGGACATCCAGCTGTAGAAACTCTGCCAAATCAGACTGGAGCCTGGTGTTGCCATCCGGTTTCACCAGTCCTCAGTCAAATCGTCCAACCCATGCTAGCATGGAAAGCGGACGTTAAACGATGATGATGATGATGATGATGGTGTATGTTTGGACAGGGAAAAGCAATATGCTACACAAATTGTCTGAAGTGAAGACTGTAAATAAAACTATACATTACTATATTTCATTCAGTGCTGCTTAATGCACCTTTAATTTATGAATATAGTATACAGGAGTTGATTTAACTGACCATGACCCCAGTCACTGTCTTCTGTTGTAGCTTAAGGTTAACTTGAGCCTTATTTGTGGAACTGTGTAAATGGAAATAGGAGAAGCTCATCAGTCGAACTGTGCATGTATTTCAGAGATGCAGCCTTGTCTCTCTCTCTCTCTCTCTCTCTCTGTATGTGAATATTCAGCCACTTACACAATAGGTAGATCCATTGACCAAGCATTTTAACATTCCATTATTGAAACCAACAAGGACTTCCATCATATATACACATCATTTAACTTGGGGCTTATGTCTTATTCAAGACAATAAAATCATTGAATGTACTTCTTCATTGGCAGCAATTCGTGCTCTCCTGTTGTACTCTAAATTACTTACACTCTTGTTTTTCACAGGAGGACGTGTCTGAAGAGACAATTGCCCGTCGAACTCGTTCTAAACTACCTTTGCATGACACGTCTCTGACTGAATTAGAGGCTCATTTTGTAGCCCCTGACATTACTGAAGATATGTATGACACAGAGTGCAATGATAAAGATTGGAAAGACTTTTTAAAATCACTCACCAAAAGCCAAGGTCAGTCAATTAATCTCTGTATTTGTTTTCTTTCATTTACTCTTCACTACATTCTCTTTCCTTTTCATTCTTTCTTTCTTCATATCATCATCTTTCCTTCTCTTTCTTTTTTACAGTGGTTCCTCTCCCACTTTAATCACATTCTTTTTTACCCTTATTCTACCTTTCTATTTTTCTGCCTTCATTCATATTTTTTCCTTTTATAATCTCTTTCTCTCTCTGCCATTCTTTCTCACTTTGGTTCATCATTACAGATGTAGAAGACCCTAGTGAAGCCCTCGATGATGATGCCAACGACCCAGAATATAACTACTTAGCTGAAGCTGAGAATGAACTGCCAGATGATGAAGACTTTAGAAATGACCGGTTGGTGCGTGTGTCAAGTGAGTTATCTTAACCCTTTTGATACTAACCTGGCCGCAGGCAGCTGGAAAACTTTTTGGTTCAAACAACCAACCTGGCTGTCGCCGGCCAAGCGTATCCATTGTTATTTAAATGTGAATTTGAACTCAAATCTCATTAGTACATTTGTGAAAACGTGATTTCATTTTGTAAATAGTTGTGTTATAGTATCTGACATTGTCTGACATGATATCTGAACTCAGTGAATTTTGAGAGATTTTTTTCCACATTTTTTCTGCGTCGATTTTTTCAACTTTGAAAATGAATAAGAGTTTCATGCTATCAAGCAGTGAATCCGAATTTGAGGGTTTTCCAATGGAAGATATGGAGAAATTGAGAAAAAGAATCAGTGAAGTACAAAAGCACATGGTGTATGAGATTGAATCAGATATTTCTGTATCTGAAACTGAAAGTGACGATAGTGACAGTGAGGACGATTTTACACCTGAATGGAGTAATAAGTTAGAAAATATTTTTATTAACACTTTTTCTGAGGAGACAGGGTCTACTCATAGTCTTTCTCAAGAACCAAAACTGTTAGACTTTTTGTTCCTGTCCCTCTATCATACTTTCATATTTCTCAGTACTATACTCTCCTCATGGGTTTTATTTTGTCTTGTGATTATTTGGTGCCATGAAAAGAAGTACTCAGTACACTCAGTAAAGTGGTTGGTGTTAAAGGCATCCAGCTGTAGGCATCATACTAAAGCAGTTATTGGAGCTTGGCACAGCTCTCTCGCTCATTAGTTCATGCTGAACTGTCCAACACATGTCAGTATGGAAAAAGAGATACTAACCCTTTAGCATTTAAACTGACTGTATCCAACCTAATATTTTACTTCCTTTATGTTCAAAACAAGCCAGATCCAGCTCCTTACACCTATCCCACAATATTCCCAAAGTAAAGAATCACATCACAAATTTCACAGCTATCAGATAATGCATAATTAATTCTAAATAGTGTGAATAAATAAGCATTACATTTGATAGTAAAATCTGAATACTAAAGAGTTAAAGGAAGGTGATGATATGAAAAATTAGAAAAGTAATACAGGTTGTTCTTGTAACACAAACTATTTTTGGCTGGTATCATTATACCTAAGTTTTTTTACTTTTGACTGTTTTACAAGTTGTGTTGTTTTTCCTTTCAGAGAAAGAGTTGCATGGTCTGTTGGATGAATTGTTTAATGAGGATGCAAATGAAGAAGAAGAAACTATGTTACAACCAAATATTTTGACTGGGTTTGTTGTATTAATTTGTTTTTTACAATTCACAGATTCCTATTTTTGTGTAAATAAGGTTGCCATCTCGTGTTGAAATATCAATCAATCTCTTTCTCCAAATTGGGCGAGCTTCTCACTCAAAAGTATATGTTGAACATATATTTCAATGAAACTGAAGTGGTTGAGAACAATCATAAACACTGAGAGTTTATTGAATCTATATGTACTGTATTTGATGGCATATAAGATACGTTTTTTCCTCAAAAAACTCACCCTGGGTCCTATATACAGTCTGGTTTATATTACTTGCTTTAATGCATTAAAAACTTTTTTTCTCTGGCTATGTGCTGTTGAAATTTGGCTGCATTTAATTTGGCCATACATCTTTTATGCCATCAGATACAGTATTACTGGGGAAGAATGAGCTCCTTTTCTGTTTTTGCTACTTTTCTCTGTATGCAACAAACATTTTTTAAATTGGATTAAATCTCTGAAAATACTTGAATAGAGCAAGTATGGGAAAGTAGTGACTCTAGAGCAAGTATATATAAGTAGAGACACTAGAAAATTTTTGGGTAGATAGCTTTCAAAAAACATGGGTGTCTTTGGCAGACATAAACAAGCAGAACTTCAGATGTGTTAAATGGTTAAAAGTAGTTAACAATAGAGATAGCTATGAAATGTGGTAGAGCTCAGATGACTCACAAGAATTAGTCAATAGTTTCTGCTACCCACGTTATTTAAATAGAACTGCATTGATTGTTCCAGTAGTAAGGAATGAACTGCAAAAAGTTTCTTTGTGAAAAAGGCAGTTATATGAAGCTTGTGCCCAAAATGTAATGTTGAATGGTAGTGAGATACAGGCATCAAGTATGGGAGATGTGCAGAAACTAAGGTAAAATGAATTAAATATGATCTGTTAAAAGTGTAACACTACTTTGTATGAGAGGTAGTTGGGTATTAAATGAATTTTAAGTGTGCAAGAGAAATGCCAGTTTACAGATGTACTGGCAATAGAAATGCTGTGATGATAGAGATTTGTTTGACCAAAGAAGCATGGAGTGAGATAGTGAGGTCAGACTCCAAAAATGAAATGATACAAAATTGCAGTGATTGGTAATTTTGGAGATCTGTCCAACTCTGCCAATATGAAAAAGGGGACATTAAAACAAATTCCATTCTTACTTTACAGTTGAATGGTTCATGGTAGGCAAGGAAATTTACTGTAAAAAGCAATTGTTTCTACAAATAAATCCCCTCCACCTGTGTAAGCATGTATAAATGGGTGTGAAACAGTAAAACTATGGGGTAGGATAGCTTTGCCAATGTAATTTTTGAGATATGTTTACATTCATCTTTCCATTGATCAGTGGTTCTTAAACATTTTTAACCTATGGATTCCTTTGATTACTATTTTATTCTAGTGGATCTCCATAACCATTTGATGTTTTAAATACTAGTTTTATAGATAAATCCTTTAAAATTCCTATTTTGTTTTTCACATGTTCTCATGTTCACCCAGCAAGAAACATGTTGGACTATGTTAAACATTAGAGAAAAAAAAAACCTAGCTGTTTCTTGCAATAAATACATCTAAAGCAAATTTTTCTATGAATCCTTAAAATGATACTGTGGAGCTCCAAATTACTATTTTGCTTGTGTAGACCCCCAAAAAAATCTTACGGACCCTGGTTGAGAACCATTGGAATAGGTGTTTGGATGATGTCACTTCATAGGTTGGTAAAATGTCTTCTGCTCCAGGTAGTATATGACAATATCAGTGATCTAAAGGGGAGTAGATAGACAAGACAAAATCACCTCAACTATCCAGTTGTTGCCTACAACTCAGTGTGACTAATTATAAATGGGTTTTGTGAAGGTCTAATGCTCAGACATTGGTGTAACTTAATTCATATCTTCGTTTAATATTACCACCACCACCACCACCCCATGGTCCTTGGATGCCCTGAGAGGAGTCCTTTCTTTTGTAAGTACTTGGATCCAGGTCTCTAGTTCGAAAATATCTCCTTCCTCTTCCCCTCTCAGCTCCCACTAGTCTTGATCGGCCTGTAAAGTATTATAATCACTGTCCTTCCCTCCTGGCTAATAGATTAAAGAATAACATCTTGGAAATACAATCTTGATCCTGTTGGTTTATTGTGTTTTTATTTTTTTTTATTTCAGGACTGATATTTGTAAATTTGGTCAACCATCAAATGTAGATATTACTGTCACACCTGAGCAGACTTTGATTATTGCGGAACATGTGAAACAGGTACATACCCAACAAATATTTTATTGTGATAGGTTGCTATATTGTGAATCTGATTCTTCCCCAACACAATATTAAATCGAGACTAAATATATATATATATATATATATATATATCATCATCATCATCATCGTTTAACGTCCGCTTTCCATGCTAGCATGGGTTGGACGACTTGACTGAGAACTGGTGAAACCAGATGGCAACACCAGGCTCCAATCTAAATTTGGCAGAGTTTCTACAGCTGGATGCCCTTCCTAACGCCATATATATATATATATATATATATATATATATATATATATTTACATAAAAAAAAAATGTCAGTTTTATAAGGTCCTTTACTCAACCATCACATTTATATTCTGATCCCGGTTCCTTCTGAGTGTACTTGGCATTTTGCCACACTCTCTATCCTGCTGTCTCCCACTCACTCTCTCCTTCTCTTGTACTTCCCTCAGGTTGGGTAATCATGTATTTACTTTGCAGTAGTGTACTTGTTTCTGTCTTCATTCCTGATCTCTCTCTCTGGCCAGGTAACCTTGTACTTCCTCTACAGCAAGACACCTGTATCTGTCTCACTATAACTTTTTCATCACACAACACAAGATCACCTCCTCCAATGCCTTCTCCCCTCTTGAAAGTTTCATTTCTTTGTCTTGCAAGTACTTGGTGACCTTGTCAGTGCAGGTGCTACTTAAAGGCACCCAGTCCATACTGTAAAGTGGTTGCTGTTAGTAAAGGCATCCAGCTGTAAAAACCTTGCCAAAAATGAACTCGCCTGTGCTTGTGCCATGTAAAAAGCACTACTCACCTCGCCTGTGCTTGTGCCACATGAAAAGCACTAAGCCCACTCTGCTGAGTGGTTGGTGTTAGGAAGGGCATCCAGCTGTAAAAATCCCGCCGAAACAGTTGCAGAAGCTTGGTGCTGGATTCTGCCTGGCCAGCTCTTGTGAAACTGTCCCACCCATGCTAGCGTGGAAGGTGGACATTAAACGATGATGATGATGAATCATTTCACCCTCTCTTACATACTCTTGAAACCTTAACTCGCCTACCCTTCCTGCTTTCCTGTCCTCACTCACTTCTACTCACCTCTATTTTGAGGATCCATCCTGACATCTTCACTGTTATTATCTCTTCTTAACTTCACCCTGGTCATCATCACTCTCTCTTGTAAAATATGAGTAGCCTTGTAGCATCTCTACAGTAAGAAACCTTTTCTGTCTTGGACCCTTCTTTCATACTCTGATTCCTTATCTCATAGCATAAAGCCAACTCTTTATCTACTGTAGCCCTACTCAACTGAAGGGGATCTTAGTCTTGCTGGTTTGCATGACAACCTCATAAATGCTGATGTCATAACTCAGTACACTCTGTCAAGTGGCTGGAATTAAGAAGGGCATTCAGCCATAGAAACCATTCCAAAGTAGACAGTGGAGCACAATGCAGTCCTTAGATCTTGTCAGACCATCCAACCCATTCTGCCAGCAGGGAACATAGAATTGAATGGTATAATGATTATAGCAGTTATTGTCACCTGTATCAGGTGATTATCTTGAATAGTCCAACTATTTTAGAAACAGGTATTTGATCACTGATCCTGTTTATTTGATCTTGAGTGAAATATCTAATGGCTTATTAATTGATACATTTAATTCTACCCATGTTAATTACAGAAGTTGGTTTAAACTGATACATTTGTACATTATTATTATTGATAACATATCTGTCTTTATGTTCTGAGTTCAGATTCTGCTGAGGTTGACTTTGCCTTTCATCCTTTCAGGGTTGATAAAATAAGAACGAGTTGAACACTAGGGTTGATGTAATCAACTTACTCCCTCTCCATAACTTGCTGACCTTGTGCCCAAATTTGAAACCAATATTAACAACATATGGTGATTTAAAAAGATGTATTAGAATGTATATAGACATGGTTTATTCATACTGATATATTGAATTGTTCATTGATTTAAACTGATACAGTGAATCATACATATACCATATGTGGTGATTTAAACAAAAAGTAGTATAAAGAAAGAACAGCATCAGTATCCACCTATATCTCTGTAATTGCTCAATTTGCTAGAAATAGCAGCCAAATCTCCCTCATCTTACACTCTTCTATCTTAAAAATGGAAAAACACATTGGGCAATTTAATACTTGTGTTATATGCAAAAGGCATGATGGCCTCAGTTGGAATACTTTGACTCCAGGTTTGCTCAATCAGGGCAGACCTGAAATTAAATAATAACAAAGCCCCTCATTAAAAAGCTAACAGAAAAAAAAACAACAACAAATGTCCCCTTACTGATAATATCATTACATGATTCTCATTGCCTCATTTCTAAATATTTTACTGTTTCTGGTGCCTTGCTGTACTCAAGAAGATGACTCATCCTCCCACAGCAAAAGTTTTAAGGCCGCTTCCCCTGATGAATAGGATTGGTCTGCAAGAGCCTTGTATCAGTGCCACATAAAAAGCACTTGTGTTGGCACCATGTTAAAGCGCTTGTGTTGGTGCCAGTTTAAAAGCACCCAGCACACACACTATAAAGTGGTTGGTGTTAGGAAGGGCATTCAGCTGTAGAAACCAAGCCAAATCAGACTGGACCCTGGTGAGGCTTTTCTGCTTGCCAGCTCTGGTCAAACCATCCAACTCATGCTAGCATGGAAAAACAGATGTTAAAGGATGATGGTGATATTTGATAGCATAACAGACAAATGGGCATATTAGATGCATCCCAATTTCAGCAGTACATATTTAGGGAAAAAGTTTTTAGTGTATTAAAGCATGTAATATGTTGGGTGATTTTCTTTTTCTGACATTTTTTAGGAAAACAAGTGTGTCTTATGTGCCATCAAAGTTTTACAGAACTTATATGTGTTATAAAAGTTTTTACAAAATTTATAGCCATATGTTTGTTAATCAATAATTTTAATTTCTTTTTTCATTTCGTTTCAGCACACCCAACTTCTTTGTCAGCTGGCACTGTTAACCCATGGCCAAGAGGATTATATTAATGAAAGCAATCAATGCATTAAATTTTTGGTAAGTTTATTTCACTGTTTTGCTAAATGGCAGACCCGTCTGGAATCTCTGTGAATGGCTTCCAACTGCTTCTTAATAAGTATGCCTTTCTGTTTCTCAGAAATTATGCTTATCCTGCAAGAATATAAATGTTCTTCTTTATAATTATTTACTGACTACAAGTAGTCATCATAATTATTATCATTTAGCATCTACTTTTCCATGTTGAGGCAGATTTTCTATGGCTGGATGCCCTTCCTTTTCCCAATTCACATCTGTTTCAGGCAAGTAATATTTCTCATGGTCAGACATGTTTTTTATGGAAAACTGGAAATGAATGCCATAGCTTGTATGACAGTGAAGCTCATTTATAACTGTTATGCATTGTCAAGGTGAGGGTACATACATTTACATATATGACTGGCTTCTTTCAGTTTTTGTTACCAAGTCCACTCACAAGGCTGTGGCTGGCCCAGGGCTATAGTAGAAAACACTCGGTCAAGGTGACATGCAATGGGACTGAATCCAAGACCACATAGTTGAGAAGCAAACTACTCAATCACACAATCATGCCTGCAGTAGTGGCTGACATAATTACAGTACTTAAAACTTAAGATCTTTTTCCATAATTAATGAAATATAACTGTTACCACAATGTACTTGTCTATAGTAAAGAATTATTAATCTATATCCAATATTTGGCCTAAATAATTAAATTTGTGACTTGCAGAGACTACTAGTCACTTGAAATGGCATCCAAATCTTCCTCAAATTACACAATATCATCTTAGGGAAAAAAGAAACCTTTGGATAATTTATTCTTTGATACACTATGTTGGAAACAAGATAAAGATGGTTATGGCGAGAACACTTTTGATCAAAAACCTCCTTGATTAGGTTTACACAGTTGCTGCTGCCAATCTATTACTTTAGTAGAGTATCAATATGTTTTTATTTATCTTTTCTTTGATTCTAATATATACTGGCTGAATATACCATCGTTGTGGGCAATTTTCACAATAGAATACCTTTATTTAATTTTTTTTGTTGCATGTCAGACCATGTCTTCTTCGATGGATAAGCCGATGATGAAGTTTTTGCTTTTCCCTTTGGTGCATAGATTAAAAATTTTTTCATAGCTTACTGTTGATGCTTTGTAAGGGTCTTTCCAACTCTGTTGCACTAATGAAATTCCTCTCACACACACATACTCAGCATGAGTGATATATATATATATATATATATATATATATATATATAGAGAGAGAGAGAGAGAGAGCTTGATCTCTAAAAATCATTGGCATCAGTTTCTTTCTCCTTAATATTATTTTTACAATTGATTAGTAATCCAATCCATTTCTTTTCTTTTCATTTTTCTCATTTTCAGCAAGAATTAAAAATGTTTGGTAATCAGAGCCCAGCAAAGGACAAGTCAGTGTTTCTTGCTAGCAACTTGGAAGGATCCTTAAAAGTCCTAGAGGAATTTCAACCAAGTGTGACGAAGAAAAATTTTTGTAAAAGTAATGGTAAATACAAAATTTGTGAATGTGTGTCTGGGTTTGTATTCTGGATTTGTTTGGATGTGGTAGTGTGGATATTAGTTTTAGTTAATTGTATAAATAAACATTGGTTTTGCATGCTTATATGTTGTGTAGCAGTTGGATATGTATTGATGCATCTATAACTTCAAATATATATATAGAATATGCTGTTAGAAGGTTATTTATGCGATATGGTCCCTAATTGGTTCATCTTCTTATATTAGAAATATAGAATTTGATAACCTCTTTACTGATGATATCTCAAGATAACAGAAAAATCTATATCTTTCATTGTGGTATTGTCTTTTAATATAGTTGGGATCAGTTGAATATTGTAATCATTCAATGGAAAATAAAACAAAATATATTTGGCTAATAATCCCTAGATGACAATAACATTAGATTTGGCAGAGTAACATTAAGATCTCTTAACGACATCTGTTGGTCTAATATATAGTCATAGATTTAGAAATAAACAAAACAAATGACTTTGTCAAGGGGCTATCAAATTAATTCCTGAAATTTGTTGTGATATTAAACATTCACTTATATTATTATTATTTAAAAGTTTGTCCAATATTTTAATGTCTAATATTTGGTTTATAATCAACATAAATATACATTGTGTTATCTGTGTTATTATTTCTGCTCACTTTTAATTTCCCTTGCTCAAACTTAACATTTAATCACTGAGAGACTCTTCACCCCTTCTAAGTAATTTATAAAAAACTTTTAAGAATTGCCCTAATGTTCTTTCAATTTCTGTTTGCAGGTTTATCTGAAGACCTAAAAAAGTTATTTGTGGCAAAGTCAGATATTTTCCTGTATTCGCCATTGTTGCCAATATGTGGCTTCACCCCTAAAGTTAAGCTCAGGAATCTTAAACTTACCTTTTCTCCTGCTCAAGACAAGTAAGTAGTGGTGATTTTAAATTTGTGTGTGCCTGTGGATTCTGATCTGATGTTTGTGTATCTAATTAAACAAGCATGCATTGCTACAACGAGATATGTAAGAGTGAATATTCCTGAAACTCTAGTGCAAAGATTATAGAATGGTAATGGGTTTTCAGTGAGCTAAGTTCATGGTGCATTCATGTTCAAGTAATTCCTTACATGTCATTTCTTGTTAATGGTAGCAAAACAGTTACCATATTCCTTTTATTCATTTTATAATATTTACATTTTGTTGTGTCTGGGGAGAGTCATTCTGTTTCAATGCCTTATTAATTAACACTCACCAGTTCAATTTCCACTCATTTACTTATTTATTTATTTTTGTTTTTCTAAAATTTTTGTTGCTTGTTGCAACCTCTTCAATAGTTGTTGATTCTGTCCATTATCGGAACTGCGTTCTTTATGTTTGTTTGTGTGCATCAATGTGCATGTGTATACACATGTATGTGTGTATGCATGTGTGTGTGTGTGTGTGTGTGTACACTTGTATGTATATATTCTGCATATTTATGTGTTTGTACATGTTTATGTGTGTGTGTGTGTGTGTGTGTGTGTACCCCTGTCTCCTTGTGTATGCATATTTGAGTGTGTCTATGTGTGACTGTATGTGTGTCTCCATATGTGTCTTTGTGTATGTGTGTGGAGTGTGCTTGTGTATATGGTCATGTGTTTCCATCTCCTTTTGTGTATGTATGTGTGTGCTTGTCTGTCCGTATTACCTATGTACCTGTTTATCTACTTATCTATCTTTTTATCTAGATATCCATTTACCTACCTATATATATTTGCCTACTAACAAATCTACCTGTGTATGTGTAACTGTGGGTATTGGGGTATCACTACCTTCTACATGTATAACATTTATACTTCTCACTCTAATATTATACTGTTGCTTTTTGTTACTGCTGTAGTGATAGACATTAACACACCTGTGTGTTTAAAAGATGGACTCGTCTGATTGTTATATCGTTGATGACGTCAGAGGGTGTTTTTGAATCTTGCATTTTGCTAAGTAAAAAATAAAAAGTACGTCTTGTGATGACATTAATTTTATCTCCACTTCATTAAATTATATATCCAAACGTTTTAAGGATATAAAAGTGGCGATGAGATATTCGAAGCTTGCGCCAGGCGTTCAAATTTTTTTGGTACGAAATCAAAGAAAAATATCATTTACATGGAAAACTTATTGGCTTGCCTGGTGCAGTTGCAACAGCAACAACAGCAGTTACAATAACAACTACAACAGCAACAATACCAACAGTTGCTGGAATTAATGATGAAGAAGTCTGAAAGTACTTCATGTTCATTCTCACCAGTCGGCGTAGCAAACTCAATTGGAGAATTTATTTATAACTCAGGAAAAGGTACTACTTTTTCTGCATATTTTAGAAGATACGAAGAAATCTTAAAAATTGGAATGACGGGAAGGTGCGACTACTTTTAAGGAAGTTATCCCTTGCCTAACATGAAAAAAAATGTACTTATATTCTCCCAAAGAAACTAGGTGAGATTTGTTTCAATGAAACAATTGATTTTTTGTCAAAAATTTTCAAAAGAAGTTCCTCTTCACTACTCACTTGCAGCGTTTAGATTTAGTTTAAAAAGATGATGAAAATTTCATCACCTATGCTGGGATTGTTAACAGACAGTGTGAAAAATTCATATTAAATGAATTAACGCAGGAGTGGCTGTGTGGTAAGTAGCTTGCTTACCAACCACATGGTTCTGGGTTCGGCACCTTGGGCAAGTGTCTTCTACTATAGCCTCGGGCCGACCAAAGC
>NC_068990.1:71253252-71253595 GCF_001194135.2 Octopus bimaculoides
GGTTCTGGGTTCGGCACCTTGGGCAAGTGTCTTCTACTATAGCCTCGGGCCGACCAAAGCCTTGTGAGTGGATTTGGTAGACGGAAACTGAAAGAAGCCCGTCGTATATATGTATATGTGCGTGTATATGTTTGTGTGTCTGTGTTTGTCTCCCCTGCATCGCTTGACATCCAATGCTGGTGTGTTTACATCGTCGTAACTTAGCGGTTCGGCAAAAGAGACCGATAGAATAAGTACTAGGCTTCCAAAGAATAAGTCCTGGGGTTGACTTGCTCGACTAAAGGTGGTGCTCGAGCATGGCCGCAGTCAAATGACTGAAACAAGTAAAAGAGTAAGAAGAGTA
>NC_068990.1:71254483-71258501 GCF_001194135.2 Octopus bimaculoides
GTTTAAGCTGGACATTGTGGACAGGTGGAGGCTTCAAGTATTACAGGTGCTTCCCTTCCTTCTCAAATCAAATTCTGATATCTATTAATTGTTATATCTCAATATCTATTGATTATTAATGTTCTTGCCAGTACCGCCTGACTGGCCTTCGTGCCAGTGGCACGTAAAAAGCACCCACTACACTCTCTGAGTGGTTGGCGTTAGGAAGGGCATCCAGCTGTAGAAACTCTGCCAAATCAGATTGGAGGCTGGTGTTGCCATCCGGTTTCACCAGTCCTCAGTCAAATCGTCCAACCCATGCTAGCATGGAAAGCAGACGTTAAACGATGATGATGATGAGTGACTTGATCAGTTCATTACTCAGTGGCAACTTAGTACGCCTGCCTGAACAACCTCACCTATTTCAATGTCTTGATTTACCATCATTTCTTTACAGCCATTATTAATGTCTCACTATGAGATAACTTCATGTTCATGAATTTACTAATTCCTCTCTTTTTTTTTGGCTTTTATTTTATTCATTGTAGTCTTTTAGCTTTGGGCTTTGAACAGTTCCGTCATGTGAATTCATTTAAAAGGTGTATGTACATCAGACAGTTATTATTACCCTGCCGAACTGAAAAGCAAATCAGGGCACGGCTAAAAAACCTTCGTTCCAAAAGAGCTGTTGATAACCCTGTCAAGGTAAGTGCTTTGATAACAGATTTACATAAGATTGTGAAATAGCGGAGAGAGAGAAAGAGAGAAAAGTAAGACTGAAAAATAAGATTTTTTGTCTTTTAAATAGTTTACTGGTTAAGACCTTTAGAAAAAGTATAGCTAAATGCAGGAGTGGCTGTGTGGTAAGTAGCTTGCTTACCAACCATATGGTTCTGGGTTCAGTCCCACTGCGTGGCACTTTGGGCAAGTGTCTTCTACTATAGCCTCGGGCCGACCAAAGCCTTGTGAGTGGATTTGGTAGACGGAAACTGAAAGAAGCCTGTCGTATATATGTATATATATATATATATATATGTATGTGTGTTTGTGTGTCTGTATTTGTCCCCCCACCATCGCCTGACAACCAATGCTGGTGTGTTTACGTCCCCATAACTTAGCGGTTCAGCAAAAAGAGACCAATAGAATAAGTACTAGGCTTACAAAGAATAAGTCCTGGGGTCGATTTCCTCGACTAAAGGCGGTGCTCCAGCATGGCCGCAGTCAAATGACTGAAACAAGTAAAAGAGTAAAAGAGTAAATGCAGTTATAAGTTACCGTATTGAATTTTGATCTTAATCGTGATTATGCACATGAAAACAATTGTATCCTTGGGTTCTTTGTACAAAATCTGGTACAAGGAATAATTGAATCTGTATTGTTTTGATGGTAACAGTTACCAGCAGTGTAAGGGTCTTTTGTGTACCATTCTTGAATCTCAAAAAACTTTTAATCATCTAAACGTGTTTTTCAAATGACATCATTTGGAAGCAAAATTGTCAGGGAAAATGGGTTTATGCTGACTTTTAAGTTCCAGGACAAACTTATCACAGAATGAATTCTCTAAAGTTTTTAGAGAATAAAAAGCTAAAAGTTTTACATTTTATTGGTGACATTCAAACGGATGCATGGTGTCACAACTCAGACTGTCCAAGTACAAAATTAGAACTAGTTTTGATGCTACAAGAAATATTTCACAGAAACAATTCTGTCAGAAGATTCTGCTATTCTTTAGAATAGATTTCAATCAAATTGTCATCAATATTGACAAAAGACCAGAAGAAGAATGTGTCCATTGATTTAATGTTACTGAGTTTTAAAGAAAGTGGCAATTATTTTGGTTGATGAAGAACATGGCCAACATGATATTTTGAAGTGTTGTGACAGTGACGTCATCATCATCATCATTGCCATCATCAAATTCATAAATAAAACTCCTCATTCATGCGATGCTTTGCAATATACCTTGCTTTTTGTCCACAAAGAAGATTGGTATCACTTTAGTACTTTTTAGTTTGATGGAATCCCTTTCAAGAGAAATTATATCCTGTATTGATTGTGCTTATTGATTGATGATTTGAAGCAGTTGGTTCCCTAATGAAATATCTTGGTCTGTTTTAGTACTGTATAGTATATAGCTTTGTGTAAACTCTGTTGGTGTATTTAATTATGTATTTTGTGGTTTACAGGTTGTTGCACAAACTATGAAACTACCTGATGACTTTCCCACTGCGACACTGAGTCAAGCTCAAAGCTTCTTATCTCCTGAGGGAAGTTCACCTCACCCAGATGCTCCAAACTGGTACAAAGTAAGTTGAATTAACTGAATACTTTTTAACAATACTTTTTTCTAAATATTAGGAAAAGATCTCAGACTAATGTAATACATGTTAGGGGACAGAACAGTTTATAAAAGGAAGTGACCTCATGATGAGTAAGTCTCCCTCCTAAGAAAAGCTGCCAGTTGCAAGTGTCAGTCGTCCAGTTGAACCAATTAGTTATGTTTCACAGTAACGAGATTTAGTTTCAGTTAAATATTTTGTCTGCTAGTTTAATTCATTCATTCACACTGTCTGCTTGTATATGTTTGCAAGTGTTAAATAAAATTCCGTTGAGGCATTGATTTATAACCAGAAGCCTTTCCTTTTGTTAACTGTCACCTGTTTTTCAAGTAAAGGAGTTTTCATTCCATTTAACTTTTGAAAACAACAGGAGGTACTGGCTGATATGTTGACCAGGAAATAACAACTGCTGCTGTCTTTAGGTTGGCAAATTTCTTTTTTTTTTTTTTGTCTTTTCTTTTACGGAATCGCAGAATGTGAACATGAACACAGACACATATATACATAGACTGTGTGTGCGTCTCAGCATGGAAAATGGATGTTAAATGACGATTCTGTTTACCAAATGTACTCACAAGGCTTTGATCATCCCAAGGTTTTAGTGGAAGATATTTACATAAGGTACCATGCAGAAGAATTGAACCTGAAACCAGGTAATTACCAAGATAACATCTTACATATGGCTTTGGTACATTGCACTGAGAATGAACCTGAAACCATGTGGTTGACAAGAGAACTTTCTAACCACACAGCCATGCCTGCATTTATATATATGTGTATATATATTGTATGTTCAGTGAAATAGTAAGTTTGTGGTGTGACATTTAATATTAGACTGTGTAATTACCATTTGATGGACATGTTTATGAAGTGAGTTTCTATTTTTCTCTGTCTTGTGTTATTCTACAGTTGATAATTGATCCTCCGTCCGAAAAGACCTCGCTGCTAACACGGAAAGCTACTAAACCCAACAGCCGTCGGAAGCAAGTTAAGAGTAAAAAACTAGTTGGAAGTAATCTACAAACATCGAAGGAGAAATTGGTCCTCTCGTCACCTCCTACTCTTGCAATAACTAGCGTTAACTTGGTACCAACTGATGCGTGAGTATTGAATCTGAAAATATGCTTATATCTTATAAATCTTTGATGTACACAACTACTACATATCAATATTCTAACAATTCTTTCATCAGTTCTCTTGATTTTGGACAAAGTGTGCCTGGTTGCATGATGCAAAACCATCTATTTAAAGTGTTGTTATTTTAACCTTTAATCCTAATTTTATGTAAAAATGTTATATTCCAAACACTAGCTTAATGATGGAGAGGTTAGTCTACACAGTTAGTAGAAATATAACTATGATGATATAATTATTATATCTGTAAATGATGTTGCATTTAACTTTTACAAAGTTTACGTTGTCTTTATGCCACTGTTTACTCCCTGTGGCTAATTCTAATCGTCAGCTCTCCTATTAGTATTTGAGAATATCAAATTTGCAAGGAGGACACTACAGTAAACTTGTTTAAACTCAGTGTTTTGCTAGAATTAATGAAAAGAGAATTTAAAAGTTTTCAAGATTTGATTTCACAATTTTGAAGCCCTGAACTAGTTGACCATATAACACTTAACCTATTTTCTATTGTTTTCATAAACTCGGTTTATGTCAGTTTAAATGTTTATTTATCAAGTGGCTTCCCA
>NC_068990.1:71258526-71263706 GCF_001194135.2 Octopus bimaculoides
ACTCACCCTCTCTAATCCCCTGTCCACTTCACTATATACATCTCTCTGTAACTTGGGTATATGTTCCCTGCCTTCTCCCTGTCACATTTCTACCATCTCCTCCCCTCATCTGAGTTAGCCATGGTCCTCTTCTAATGCATGACGCCTTTTTCTATCCCTCAATGTTATTCCCTCTACCCCTAGTTGAGGGGTCTTTTCCTGCAAGTTACTTGCTGACCTCACTGCTGCTAATGCCATGTGAAAAGCACCCAGTACACTCTGTAAAGTGGTTGGTGTTAGGAAGGGCATCAAGCTGTAGAAATTATGCCAAATCAGACAGCAGAGCTTGGTGCAGTCTTCTGACTTGCCAGTTCTTGTCAAACTATCCTTCCCTGCCAGCATAGAAAACAGACATGAAATGATGATGATGGTATAAATAATTCTTCCTGTCCCTTTTCTCATTGCACTGTGTTCTTTAGTGAAGCATTTAACAGTACTTCTTCACTTTTTTTAATAATAACCTACCGGACAGCAGACCCTGGTTCCACAGGGTTTATTTTTAACCTGGCCTAAGAATGTCCTCTGGTTCCACTATATTAGACTGTCAGTTTTTCCTTTTCTGTTTTTTCCTCCCACTAATCCTGAGAGAGTTATGGGGGTAAAGTCCTCACACACCTCTTCCATAGGGTCTTATCAGAAGCAATTATTATTACACTTTCCAGTTGGATTTCTTGCTTTAATTAACCGAGACTATGAATATTATCTAACCATCTTGATCTTCATCAAACCCCTAGACTCCTGCCAATTGGCTTGGCTTGAAGAATCCATCTTGTGATTATTTCTTGCAACATTCTAATCACATATCCATAAAACTAGCACTGTTTTTTTATAAATGCAGAGACCTGGAGTAACTCCCTGATCCCTGAGCTATACACTCTGTCAAGTTATGTTACTACAGAAATCCTTCATAGGAAGTCCATTTTGCTTGCTTGTATTTGCTGTTTTATGCTGCTTATATTTAACTGTCTTCAGTCCTAATTTTTTGTAAGAACGTTTTTGTTATGTTTTAAACATCAGTTTTAAGATGAGTTGTTTTACTAAATCTCTCAAAAGTCTTGATTATTTTCGAAATTGATTAAACATACGAGCAGTACTTTTCATTAGAAATTATTCACTAATGGTTTAAAATACTGTGACTAATTAAGAAATCCTTAATGTGATAATGTATGTGTGTATCATGGAACCTTGTTCAGATATTGAAGAACAGATATTGTATATGAATAGCAGTGGCAGCAAAGAAGTTTATTTGTATTTTCTTGATCTGATAGAATAAGCATTTAAATTGCCATTAACCCTTTAGCCACATGTGGCCTAAATGCTCTACCTGTTTCATATTCAAACTGGCCAGATCTGGCTTCTCACACTTAGCCTACAATGTCATTCTAAAGATAAACTATCACATCACTGAAACCTCAATGCTAGATGATAATGTATGATTAATTCAAAACAGTGTGTATGAATAAGCATTACGTTTGATAGAATGATCTGAATGTTAAAGAGTTAAATCACACTTGATATTGTGAAAATCAAAAAATTCACATTAGATTGTATCTGGAAAAATTGTGATGTGGTTGACCTGGTGACAAACAAGAAGAGATGTCTAATAATGAAATTATCTTTTATTTTGATTCACTTTTAGCCAAGAAATTTCTCAGAATGTCCACCTGATGTGTGGAGGGACAACATCAGAAGTTATACTCTCAGATTTCCGTCCAGGTCAGCTGTCCTCTAGTGCCAACACTCCATCAAAGTTAGCTTCACCATTGGTCAGTTTTGAACAAAGGGATTCTTCACCAAATCCAGACAAATCAGGTGATCATCATTTATGGTTTAATGTCCCATGATCCAGGCTGAGATGGGTTCAGTCAGTTAATTTATGTTTGTACTTTGTTTTTGGGATGGATGAAGTGATTAGTTTACTAAATATTGGGGCAAGTATTTCCACTATTGAATGGTTATCTCTTTAGCCATTTAACTGTGTAGAAGGACGGTGTCTGTTGTTGTTATACTGGCAGATGGAGGAAATCTCAAGAAGTTATATCACAAATTTTGAACTACTGTTCTTGTTAGTAGTTTTTAAAAACACCTTTGTTAATGGAGCCATTTTGTGGTTATTAGAAATAGCAGCCACATCTCTCTTAAATTATGTAGAAAAAGGACATTGTAGTCTGGAGTACACAATGCCTAGATAGAAAAAAAGTGATGGGTTGATCCCAGCTGAAATACCTTTGATCGTAGGTCTCAATCAGGTTTGATCTGGTGCTATAAAAAAAAACAACCTTTATTCATGTGTCTTGGTCAGTTTTGGACCTATTGAATAAGGTTTGCTAGAATTAGATTGTTTTTACATCTCTATTACAGTTATTTGCCTTATTCTTTGGCCTTCATCTCTTTCAATCACCTCTTTTTGTTAAGTGCTCCACTATCATGCTACTACTACAATCATAGCATGTGTCCTGTGGGTGTTATGATGTGTTTTGTGTGTCAGTGATGGTGGTTGTGTGCTGTCATTCTGCTTGCACTGGTAATACATGTTAACAGGGAACTCTACAATTCCAGGCTAAATGTACCAAGTACTTTGTGGTGGTCTGCCATCAGAGATATCAGCAGTTTGTGATCGTCAAAAGCTCCACTCCATTTCACCCCCAGTTATGGATTAAATAACCTCTTTGCTTTGTTCGAGATAACATCAGACCATTATAGAAATATCAGAGTAGATCCCTGACACAAATATCTCAGTGTTACATTTGAGTTTGACAATTTTTCCAGTAACTTCTACAACCAAAACTAGTACCAAACATACTACCTTCCTCTCCTCAGATCACTACTTCATACATGGACAACCCAATGCCTTATAAACGTTTCTTTCCTCTCTTGTTTTTTTGTTTTCTCTTACCCCAGTGAAGACACTCTTTCTGTTATCTTCTAAAACTGACAGTGGCCACCATTGCTCACAATCACAGTAACTAAAGATAGTTTGTGGTGTGATAGAACTACAATAAATGTGATAATTGTAGTGGTGATGATAATGGTACCATTTTATCTTCAACTTTTTCTTTTCTTCTCTTCAGAATCACCAGACCATGTTGCCAGTAGTTCTATCGATGTTATAGCGACAGTAGCCAGCCAGTTATTGTCAAATAGTAACCCTATTGTTAGTGCCAGAAACTCTGCTTTCATATCTGAAGCCTTAGCCAAGCAAAAAGAACTCCAGAAGACCCCAACCAAAAACCTGCTTCCTGTCTATGAAACTGTACAGTCAAAAGGACTTCTTTCAAGCAATAAATCTGCTGTTTTTAAGCACCTTGCACCCAAACCCCAACAGATTTCTCCGCCTGGTTGTCGGCAGATATCTCTGTGTTTGGAGAAGAAGCGCAACAGTCCTCGCAGGCAAAAGTTGCAACAAAAGGCACGTCTTATTTGTCCGAAAGGAGTTTTGATAAAACCTCACTTCTCACCCACCAGCATGGCAGCTTATGGACTCCGGAAGCGAGCAAAACGGTCACCACGAATGACTACAAGGAATGCTGAACCTCAAACCATTCTGCCTAAAAATGTTACCCAATCTCCAGGTCTTGAGAATGCTTGTTGTAACCTCAGTACAAAACGGTTAAAGGAAGTATTGCCACTGAACCAAAGATCTTCAGTTTCTCTTAGACATTCAACAAATACTCTATCCAAAAATTTGAATGATTCCGGCAGCAGCGTTAAGAAAGATGACTGGTCGGGTCCAAAGACAGTAGAAAAATCTCCTGCTGCACCTACCAGTCAAACGGAAGACACTGATACAGCCGGTACTGCTAGCAGTGGGATAACCAGCGGGAGTTGTTGCCAGTCGGAGAATGAAAACTGTCTCTTGGAGAATGGTGATAGCCATATTGCAGATTTGATGGCGGCTAGCAGCACAATCGGGTAAGATTTCTTGACTTTGTTGTTCCTCTCCTGGAAAATTTGTGTAAAATGTCTTCTTTCAAGAGAATAATTTATTCTAACTGTTCACACCTACAAGCTTTTGCTGTATTTAGAGATGTTTCTAGTGAATCTAAATATCCACTCTTCAGCAATAATTCAATATAAGAAATGATATTTTAAATGAGAGTTTTATATATATGTATATATATACATACAAATTTGTATATATATATATATATATATATATCATCATCATCATCATCGTTTAACGTCTGCTTTCCATGCTAGCATGGGTTGGACGATTTGACTGAGGACTGGTGAAACCGGATGGCAACACCAGGCTCCAATCTAATTTGGCAGAGTTTCTACAGCTGGATGCCCTTCCTAACGCCAACCACTCAGAGAGTGTAGTGGGTGCTTTTACGTGTCACCCGCACGAAAACGGCCACGCTCGAAATGGTGTCTTTTATGTGCCACCCGCACAAGAGCCAGTCCAGGGGCCCTGGCAACGATCTCACTTAGCTTGCCGGGTCTTCTCACGCACAGCACATTTCCAAAGGTCTCGGTCAGTAGTCATCGCCTCGGTGAGGCCCAATGTTATCTTCCAAGAGAGTTAGAAGTTGTGAATCCAACCAACTGAGGGATAATATCTATCCAATATACTGCTGGTAGAATACCCAATTATTAATACACAAGTGTTTTTTCATTGCATGGCAATTACATTACCGAGTGTAATAAATGGGTGAGGGCAAAAAGTTATTTTACCCTTAATTTATACAGCAATAAGAAAATGGAGGGGATTGAGAGGTGGTATTCATCAACTTTTAGGCATTATATTATGTCTATTTATTTATTTTTTAAAAAGACACTTCTAACAATATACATACATGTATAACATATTATGCTTTACATATATCATCATCATCATCATCGTTTAACGTCTGCTTTCCATGCTAGCATGGGTTGGACGATTTGACTGAGGACTGGTGAAACCAGATGGCAACACCAGGCTCCAATCTGATTTGGCAGAGTTTCTACAGCTGGATGCCCTTCCTAACGCCAACCACTCAGAGAGTGTAGTGGGTGCTTTTTACGTGCCACTGGCACGAAGGCCAGTCAGGCAGTACTGGCAACTGCCATGCTCAAAATGGTGTATTTTATGTGCCACCCGCACAGGAGCCAGTCCAGGGGCACTGGCAATGATCTCACTCGAAAATCCTACGAAGGCC
>NC_068990.1:71264247-71265984 GCF_001194135.2 Octopus bimaculoides
ACATGCTGCGGGCACAAGTGCCAGAAAGGCGACGCTGGGCACAGGTGCCATCACGATTTCGCTTGCCCCAACAGTTCTTCGCAAGCTAAGTTTCATGTCCAATGAAAGAGACGACGTTGGCATGGGTGCCAGTCGTCGAATTTAGTACGATTTCGATTTCACTTGCTTCAACAGGTCTTCACAAGCGGAGTTTAGTGTCCAATGAAGGGAAGGTACGCATAAGTGGGCTGGCTACACCCCTGGCAGAGGCCTTGGATTTAGGTCTCACTTGGCTTGCCAGGTCTTCTCACGCACAGCATATTTCTAGTAAAATACCAGTAATTATTAAAATATATAACGTAGAGTATAGAAAGTAGGATAATATCTTACAGCTGTTTCGGCCAAGAAGCCATAGTACCCTATTCTACTTTTATCCCTCCAGTGAACTGAAGTATTTGGTAGATGAAAGTAAGGTACTTGGGTGTGCCTCTGGGCTTCGTCAGAGAGTTTAGCAAGTTCATAAGGTTAAGTTATAAATATAGATACATACATATATACATACATATACATAAATATACATAAACACATACATATATTTAAATGTATATGCATATGTATATGTATATGCATACAAAGGAATCGATTATTATTATTATTAGGTGTATTATATTATATTATTCTTATTAGATCAAGTGTAAACAGAGGTAGGAGAAAGTTATTAAAAGAGAAATAGTAGTGCAATTTAAAACATCAATGTATCTTAAGATTATTGTAATTATGTAGGAATGAAAAGGTATCTACATGAGGAAATCATATATATATACACATATACATACATGTATATTTACATACAAACATACCCATAGGTACATACGTATTACATGTGTTGAGAAGGGAGTATTATTGCAGCAGTTCATATTATTCTTTTTATATAATTATAATAATTATACACAAACCTATATATATTCATATAAACATGTGACATGTTTTCTATTGAGGGCTTTAGACAAAAGTCCACAATAAGTGGGTTAGAGTTTATATTAATACCTGTGATATTAGTTGGTACTACAAGTCATAAATTTCTGGGTATTAATCAATATACTTTATTATTTTCCATTATTTTTTATTTATCGAGTAGCTGAAATCCTGCGGGAAGTGGGGAGGGGGTTTTGGTCAGTCCCGTAATCTAATTGGTCATCTATTGTTTTAAAAGGCCATGACTTTGTTATGGTTGGTTAATGGATAACTGATAACATAAAACAAATTAGGCAAATATATATATAAAAATGTATATAAATAAAACAAAAACAAAATGTAAATGAATTCATATACATGTATGTATATTGTTATAATTGTCTTTTTAAAAAATAAATAAATAGACATAATATAATGTCTAAAAGTTGATGAATACCACCTCTCGATCCCCTCCATTTTCTTATTGCTGTATATATATATGTATATCATCATTATCATCATCATCATCGTTTCACATCCACTTTCCATGCTAGCATGGGTTGGACGATTTGACTGAGGACTGGTGAACCAGATGGCTGCACCATGCTCCAATCTGATCTGGCAGAGTTTCAAGAGCTGGATGCCCTTCCTAACGCCAACCACTCCGAGAGTGTAGTGGGTGCTTTTACGCAGTACTGGCAACTGCCATGCTCAAATAGTGTTTTTACATGCCACCTGCACAGGAGTCATATATATATATATATATATATATATACATATATATATATATATATATATATATCA
>NC_068990.1:71268366-71281470 GCF_001194135.2 Octopus bimaculoides
AAGTGATAAAAGTGGTTTTGAGTTATTTTAATTCCTATTTCTAGCAATGCTGGTACTTTCTTTGTAGCCTTCATTATTATTATTATTATTATATATTTAATAATAATATCTTTTATATATTTAATACGATGATGATGAATACTGTGAAACTTAATTTAATTTAAATTTTTAATAAATTGATTTCAATTGAGTTTTTACCTGTAATTTTGGATTTTTATCCCTAATATTATTATTATTAATATATATATATATATATATATATATATATATATCATTATATTTTATTTCATTCACTTCGATCATTTTGAATTTGTCACTGAATTCTACTGGTCAATACACATATGGTGATACGCATAATGTTTAACCCTGAAAAAGTAATACTCACTGATGAAGACTAAGTGTTTGTTCATAAGGTTCAAAATCATATGATATGAGTACATCTTTAACTCATTTGTGGTTTTCAATCGCTAATGGTAAGTTGGCATTTTTTGTATGTATGTGTATATATATATATACATACACACAAAAAATGCCAATGTGTGTGTGTACATATGTGAATCATCATCATTTAACATCTGTTGTCCATGCTGGCATATGTTTATACAAAAATGATTAAAAAATAATTTTTTTACCAGTGGTCAGCATGTGTAATTAATAGTCAGAAAACTTAAATATTTATATATAATAGTGTATAAGATTTTAAAGAAGAATCTTTTTGTGGTATGGGTCTTAACTGCCCTTTCTAGCATGTAAGAAATCCGCATGGTGGATTCCTCTCCATGTATAAAATCTTATGCACTGTTATATCTTTGTGTATATATCATCATCATCCTTTAACATCCATTGTCTATGCTTGCATGGGTTGAGCAGTTTGACTGGGGCTGAAAGGCTGGACCAGACTCCAGTCTGATTTGGCAAGGTTTTTACAGCTGGATGCCCTTCCTAATGCCAACCACTCCAAGAGTGTAATGGGTGCTTTTATGTGCCACTGGCACAGGTGCCATTTGTGTGACACCAGTATCTGCCATGACTGTGATATTGCTCGGTTTGATGGGTCTTCTCAAGCATGACATAATGCCAAAGGTCTTGGTCATTGCTTCCGTGAGGCCCAACACTTGAGCCAAAGGTTTCGGTCATTGTCTCAGTGCGGTCTAATAAGTACCAGTCCTGTTCCAGTAATATGTAATTCAGGCCATAGCCTAATGAAAACAGAACACCGAACGCACACTGTAGATAAGACTGGCTAAAAAAAAAACATATATTGTTGCAAAACAAGTTACAGCAGGTTTTATAGATAGGAAAAGAACCAATCAGAATTAACCATCATACACACACGCACACGTGCGATAGACTGAATGACACATAACATGTAGTTGTAAGTTCAAGTTGTAACATCCCTTTCTCTCCTAGTCAATATTATATGTCTGACCCTGATAGCAGTCAACAGGTTTTGATATACACTCTGATTGTTGCAGTGTAGGGTTGTTAGTTGTTTCTCTTTCATCCAAACAGTCGCTTTCACCCGTTGAGGTTGACCCAGCTTCCTCGTTCACTTCCATTTGATCATTTGTTGCATTTATTACTCGAGATCAAATGTGATCCAAATGTCTGCACACAACTTGACCACTTGGTAAACGCAAATTGATTGAACTTCCAAAAGTTTCAACAACTGTTGCTGATTGCCAACACGGTTCATGGGGAAGTCGAGTATACACAGCATCAGACGCTTTCAATTGTAATCCTTCCTTGTTCTTTGCATTTATTCAGGTTAGTTTTTCTTCAATATTTTTGTGCGATGACAAGAATAAAAGGCTGAATCTTGTTTGCAGATTGCAACCAAACAAAAACTCAGCTGGAGACTTGCCTGTAGATTCAGTTGGGGTTGTGCAATAGGCAAAATGTAAATGGTACAGTTTAGTCTGAAGGTTTCTAGTACTTTGCTTTTTCAATCCATTCTTTACCGTCAGAACAGCTCATTCTGCTAAGCCATTTAAAGACGGATTATATGATGCAGTTCTTATGTGATGTACCCCATCCTCTCTCAAAAATGTTTGGAAAACCTCACTTGTGAAAGGAGTGCCATTATCTGAACAAATTGTTTCTGGAATCCCAAATGTAGAAAATGATGAGTGTAGTCATGCTACTGTAGATTCTGCTGTAGCATGTACCACTGGATGTACATCTATCCATTTCGAATGGGCATCAATAATCAATAAGCACATCGTACCATTTAAGAGGACCAAAATAATCTATGTGTAACCTTTGCTATGGTTTTTATGGCCACTTCCAGGGATGTACAGGTCCTGGTGTATTTTGTTGCTGATATTGTTGACAAACGTCACATCTTCTGCACATCTGCTCAATATCAGCATCCAGATTGGGCCACCAACGGTAACTTCAAGATAATGCCTTCATTCGATTTATGCCTGGATGAGCATCATGCAACTCATTAAGCAATTGTTGTCTTTATTTAAAGGGTACAATTATATGAGGACCCCAAAATATGCAACCCTTGTGCAAACTCAGTTCATCTTTACACTGTAAAACCAGTATTAATTCTAAACTTGTTTTGGACAGCCACCCTCTTAAAAGATAATGTTTGACACTGGACAGTATTTGATCTTTGTTAGTTGAAGTATATCCTGTCCTCGGATAGGTGTGCCACTAAAATGTTGCATCATGTGTATCAGTTCTGCTAGTTGTTCAATTTCATGTAACAAAGAAGTCAAGGGTAAACGACTCAATATATCAGCAGTAACATTCTTAGGCCCAAGAACATAATGCACACTATAACTATAAGCACTTAACATCCAAAGCCCACCTCTACATTCTAGGTGTACACATTTGCTGAATACCCTGCTCTTCTCCAAGTAGTGCAATCAAAGGTTTATGATCAGTATAAATTTCAAAATGACAACCCCAAACATATTGATGGAATTGCTTGACACTAAATAAAACTTCAATTGCTTCTTTGTCCAACTGAGAATAGTTCTTTTCAGCTGGTAACAGAGTACATGAGGCAAAAGTTACAGGATGAACAGTACTGTCAGTCATTCAGTGACAAAGGGCTACACCTAGCCCTGATGGAGATGCATCACATTGTAACATCAAACATTTATGCAGGTCATAATGCACAAGTACAGATGAACTAGTAAGTAACTTCTTAGCTGTAGCAAACCCTTTCTGGTGTTCAACATTCCACCCGCAAAGGAAATCTTTATGCAATAAGGCATGGTGTCAGCATTGTTGAAATATTTGGTAAAAAATGATGATAATGTCACAACATTCTTACAAATGATCTTAACTGACTATTGTTTTTAGGTTCTGGTGCATTTAAAATAGGCTGTACTTTATCACTCCTAATTTGCAAACCATCTTTATTAAGTTGGTAACCAAGATAACAAACAGAATCACAAAAAAACTCACATTTGTTCTTCTGTTTTAATCCGTTTTTGTAAAGACGATTGAGTATGATGGATAATGTATGAAAATGGTCATTATTGGAATGCCTGGTGATTAGTAAATCATCTAGGTATGCACAAGCCCATGGTACATCTTTAGCAATGTTGTTGATAATGTACTGAAAAATTCCTGAGGCTGAATTAATTCCAAATGGTAATCTAGTAAATTGAAACAACCCAATATGGGTAGCAATCGTAGTGCAAGCATGAGAATTGTCATCAAGTTCAATCTGGGAATATGCATGACTGAAATCAGTTTTTGTGAACTTTTGGCCTCCCACTAGAGTCGTGTACAAATCTTTTATTTTAGGTAAAACAGCTGACTGGTTGACTGTAAGTTTATAATCTCCGCAATGTGCACTGAGCATTTCATCACCTGTACAATGTGAGCTGCCAAATCAAAGTATTGAACTGGAACAATAAACACCTTCTGATTGTAAACGTTGTAATTTGGCTTCCACTTTTGGCTGCAAAGCATATGGAAGTGTTCGAGCTTTACAAAACCACAGTGACGTGTTGGAAAGTAATTTTATGTTTGCTTTATATTCATTCAATTTTCCAAGCTTGGTGTCAAATAAAGTACAGTATTCCTTTTTCAGTTGTTTCAATGATGGTGTATCACAAACAGTTTTAATCATGGTGAGTGTACCAGGTAATTGTCGTGACCAATCATGACCCAATAAGTTTGGACGATTTCCAGTGGTTACATATACATCACCATGTTGCATATTTACATTGCAAACTACAGTTATTGGGATTTCTTGCACGGTATATGTTTTTGAAGTTGAATAGTTTGTAGAAAGTGGTGGTAAACAGCTGACAGAATGAGTGGTAACAATAGAGACTGAAGTGCCCATGTCAATTTCCATGCAAACTGACTGTCCTTAAATTATCACATCGACAATGTACAAAGGTGGTCAGACTGTAGTGTTAACAGTAGCATTTAAAGTGAATTTAAAGCGAAATCTTGGCCTTGGTTTTCCTGATTTGTTTTTATCGTTCACACCGAATGTTTTAGTGAAGATGAAACTCTGTGTTCATCGTACTTTGTATGACAAATTCTGGCAAGATATCCCATTTTACCACATAAATGACAAACTGTTTGCTGATGCTGGCACTCAGATGGAAAATAATGTTTAAATCCACAATGATAACAAGTAAACTGTTTTTCTGTAAGACTTGATGGCCGAGTTTTTGTAGACATAATAGATTGCACAGCCATCTGCCCTCTGTTAGTATAGAAAATTTAATTAGCTGATGTGAAATGCTTTTGCTCTGACAAACTATAGCACAGGCTCTTTCCCAAGTAAGCTTTAATTCTTCTTCCAAAAGCAATTTAGAACAGGCAGTCTCATCACAAATACTGGAAAGCAGACATTGCAAAGCTATTTCGTTTTTGAACATTTTTGGAGGAATCAGATTGTATTCACATTCAAGTAAAGCTTGTTGTATTCTGGAAATGAAATCATTGCAGTCTTCTTCAGGTTTCTGATTTAATTTTGTAAAACAGTAATCTGCTGTGTACACATTTTTAGCAAATCCCCAAAGTTCATTCAGTAAACCAAACGCTTTATGTGGCAGATTCTATAATTCTCAAGGCATCGAAGTGTCTTTGTCCTTGCTCCCCGAGAAATTGGCGTAATACCTTTATTTTGTGACATTCTGATAAATTAATGGTTGGTTGTAGTATTGAAAGTAGTTCTAAATAATCCAAAAACGAACATTTCCAACGATTCTATATAGCAGGGGATGGTTTGTCTGAAGTAGTACTCCACAGTTGTGTGGGTTAATTCAGCATAGCACACGTCTATCCTTGTCGCCAGTTAATGAGTACCAGTCCTATTCCAGTAATATGTAATTCAGGCCATAGCCTAATGAAAACAGAACACTGAATGCATGCTGGAGATAAGACTGGCTAAAAAACACTTTTTGTTGCGAAACAATTTACAGCAGGTTTTATAGATAGGAAAAGAACCAATCAGAATTAACCATCATACACACACATACATGCACACATGTGTTAGACTGAATGACACATAACACATAGTTGTAAGTTCAAGTTGTAACAAGGCCCAACACTCAAAAGGAGCTCAGCCACTTTGCTTTCGTGAGGCCCAACACTCGAAAGGTGCTTCAAAGGTCTTGGTCATTGCTTCTGTGAGGCCCATATCTGTCACAACTGCAAGTTTGCTCAGCTTGATGGGTCTCCATCTGAAGCACAACAGAATGCCAAAGGGCTCAGTCATTGCCTCCAAGCGGCTCAACACATGAAAGGAGCTTGGTCTCTGTGAGGCCAATGCTCAAAAGGTTGCTTCAAAGATCTCAGTCATTGTCTCTGAGGCCCAATGCTCAAAAGATGCTTTTTACGTTCCAGCTGCCTAACACCAGCATCAACCACAACTGCGAATTCACGTGGCTTGACAGGTCTTCTCAAGCACAGCATATCGCCAAAGGTCTCGATTACTAGTCATTGCTTTGTGAGGCCCAAAGTTCAAAGATCATGCTTCACCAACTCATCCCATGTCTTCCTGGGTCTACCTCTGCCACTGGTCCCCTTCACAGTTAGAGATCGGCACTTTTTTACACAGCTGTCTTTATTTATACACATCACACAACCATACCAGCACAGTCGTCACTCTTGCACACCACATCTGATTCCTCTTATGCCTAACTTTTCTCTCAAGATGCCTACACTCTGACGAATATGCACACTGACATTGCACATCCAACGAAGCATGCTGGCTTCATTTCTTTCAAGCCTATGCATATCATTGGCTGTCACAGCCCATGTTTCACTGCCATGTAGCATAGCTGTACACACACAAGCATCATACAATCTGCCTTTCACTCTGAGAGAGAGGTCCTTTGTTGCCAGCAGAGGCAGGAACTCTCTGAACTTTGTCCAGCCTAATCTTATTCTCATAGCTATACTCTTGGAGCATCCACCTCCACTGCTAACTTGGTCACCTAGATAATGGAAGCTATCTACTACCTCTAGCTTACCTTCCCCTTTCCCGGCAGTTGATGGAGTCTATTTTCTTTACATTTTCGGTGTTTATTGTACCTGTGCATCTTTCATATACAAAAGCTATTTTTCCTGTTAACCTTCCTCTGATACTGCTACACCTTTTATGTGTCCAAAGCTTACACAGGTGTTCTTATGGGAGTTTCTACTTACACCTTTTCTACAGATCGAGCAGAGCCATCAACCTGAAGGGATTTGTGATTTATCTGCCTTCCTACTTACTAAGACTTTGGTTTTTGCTAGGTTAATTTTAAGGCCCTTCGAATGTGCAGAGAACAGCTTCTGTCACATTCCAGGGAGAAAAACTACAAATAGTTGATAGCTTCCATTACCTAGGTGACCAATGCTCTGAAAGTGTAGCTGCTAGAATAAGAATGGCCTGGGCAAAGTTCAGAGAGCTCCTACCTCTACTGGTAGCAAAGGGCCTCTCGCTCAGAGTAAAAGGTAGACTGTATGATGCATGTGTACGAACAGTCATGCTACATGGCAGTGAAAAATGGGCTGTGACTGCTGAGGACATGCGTAAGCTTGCAAGGAATGAAGCCAGTATGCTCAGCTGGATGTGTAACACATTATGGCCCTGTCATTTGCTGGATTGTATCAAACCATCCACCCCATGCCAGGATGGAAAACAGATGTTAAATAATGATGATATCTATTATAATTCCTTCACATCATGTATGATTGTCACTGTATCTCTCACTATTTTTATCTTTCTCTTTTTTTCATTTTAATTATTCCTTTTACCTTCGCATTTCTTTGTTATTCTTCTCTTTCACTATGGCCTATTCTTGTCTCTCTCTCTCTCTCTCTCTCTCTCTCTCTGTCTCTCTCTCTCTCTGTCTCTCTCTCTCTGTATCTCTCTCTGTCTCTCTCTCTCTCTGTATCTCTCTCTCTCTCTCTCTGTCTCTCTCTCTCTCTCTCTCACACCTCCTCTTCTTTCTAGACCACCTGTATATTTTCAGCCTGTCCTTTTTTCTCCCAAACTAAGTATTAAAATGACCTTAGAGTTTCTGTCCTTTCTCAAATATTTTCATTTTTTCACCCCCTTTATTAATATTTCAGCTGTCATCAGAAAAGGAGTAAAGATACACGAACCAAAGCACAGAAACGGAATGACATCAAACTTGCCATGTTGGCACCAAATTTAATTGAAAAAGACCCTCGGGTGAGTTATTAAACTGGGTGGCTATGCCAATCGTTGCACTTAATGACCTTTCAACTTTGACATCCTGATGCTGGAAATGTCAGTTTAAAATAGTATTCCTCTTATTACATTGAACTCTGATTCTCTTCTAATCTTGATGATTCTATCTTCTTCCAAAATTAATCGCAGCATCTATTTTCAAATTATGTGTGGTTAAGAAGGTAGCAAGCATGAAAAAGCAGGCATTAAACTCTCTCTCTCTCTCTCTCTCTCTCTCTCTCCCCCTCTCTCTCTCTCTCTCTCTCTCTCTCTCTCTCTCCTGTAATTTATTGCATGCATTTATGAAATACTTGCCAACTTGAAGCATGTTACTGTGTTAAAATATGCAGACGACATTAACTTGTGCTTTGAAATAAAAAAAGAATGCCTCCTCTATGTTACAGATCTGAGTGTAGCTTACTTGTTCACTGAGTGTAGCTTACTTGTTCACTGAGTGTAACTAAGGCTATCGTAAAGCTTGTAGTTCTAAACAAAAGATGTGATTGTCAAAGCTATATTCACATTAACAGTCAACTTCAGATGCTGGTCAGACAAAAAAATTCTGCTCTTAAATTATATCATTGTTTGGTTTTAGCACAAATTATGGCTTCTGTGTGTAAAAAGAATTGTAAAAATTCAAATTTTCCACAAAAAACCCTCATTAAAACACATACACAGAGGAAATATTTTAGTAGAATAACACCAAGTGGTAGATGTATGCTGTATAGTCACTACACCTGCCAGAAATAGAATCAAATCTCAGCTATCTTACATCTTAACATTTAAAAAAAAGAAAGCATTCAGTGGACAACATAATCCTGAATTTACAGGAAGGAGGGTCATGACTGGAATGTCTTTTATCAAAAGTCTGCTTGATCAGGACTGACCTTGGGTTAAACAATAGCGCTGCCTGTATTCCTAGCACTGACTGTCATTCCTTGTATATTATTGTAATATGTATAATGTGGCAAGCTGGCAGAATCGTTAGCACAATGGATGAAATGCTTAGTGGTATTTCGCCATCACTATGTTCTGAGTTCAAATTCTGCCGAGGTCGACTTTACCTTTCATCCTTTTGGGGTCAATAAATTAAGTACCAGTTGAATACTGGGGTCGATGTAATTGACTATCCCCCTCCTCCAAATTTCAGGCCTTGTGCCTATGATAGAAAGGATTATTGTAATATGTATGTGTTTTGTAAAATGTAAGGTGAAATCATTTTTTGATCCTCATAAACCCTGTACATATGTATTGTTGCCTTTGTTTCAGAGAGATCACCGAGACACCATTTTTGCTTTGGCTTATCTGAATAAGGTCAAAGAAACTTTGAAAACTGATATAGAGCGCTATGAACAATTCCTCAGGATTTTGTTTGAATTCGGCAAGAGTGATCATTCACCTGTTGTAGTAAGCCCTGTTTTTATTCATTATTGAAAAACCTAATAACTAAATTGTCTTCACCAGCAATTTAATACTACTATATACTATATATTGAGTTTGATTTGAGATGTATACCTTCATGTGTTTATATGTGTGTGTGTGTGTGTGTGTGTGACTCCATATGTATTTCATCATCATCATTTTTTTAACATTTATTTTTCCCTGTTTGCATGGATCACATGAGACCATGTTGGAGCAGACTTTTCTACAGCAGGGTGCCCTTCCTGTTATCAACCCCCACCTGTTTTCATATTGGGCTTCAAGCAAATAACATCTTTAGTGAAGCCATTATTTACAACCAATGAGTGAAATGCATGTGTAGGTGAGAAGGAAATATGAAATCACACACACACACACACACACACACACACACACACATGTATGATGTGTATGGAAGTCATGTGTATCTCCCAATGATGAAAAACTAGCCAAGTGATCAAAGGATTGGTCTGTAAGTGTCATATCCTGCATTCTTCTGTTGGTGTCTCAATAGTCTTTGGTTAATTGAGTTCTTGGGAATGGATAATAGATCTAATGGTTATTTTACTTGAACTAAAATGACAAGTGTATGTTATATATGGTCAGTTTTTTTGGGTGTGTGTGTGTGTGTGTGTGGGGGGGTCAATTAAATACACACACTATCTATTTGATCTTCATTTTAGTTTTTATTCATATTACTCTTAGTTTATGCATCTGTCAAAGTCCTTTCGTCATACCCTGTGACTTCATTAGTGACTCTCTGTCCTGTGTGTCTCCTCTTATCCTGCTTATATTTATTTATTTATTATTCTTTAACAAGAATAGTAATGACAGTGACTTTGAAGTTTTGGCTTTGTGCAATCCAAATAACCCTCACCACCTATCTACATTCTTTTGTGAACCCTTAAATGCCAATCTCCTAAAAGCTAACATACCAACAAAACACATGTAACTACTGAGGTTAAAACACTGGAGTGAATTCTAGGATTTAATATTCACATTCTCAAAACAAAAGGTAAACATCCCTTTGATATCTAAATAAAACTTACAACAGCCAAACCATATTACAGTTCTGCTGACTAACAACCTTACTACATTCTTTTGTGAAACTCTTTGACCTGAAGATGATACACCTAAACATACAAAACTATACATGCATGAATAGATTCTAATCATGAGCAATTTCCCAGAGTTAATCAATAAAAATTCTCCATACCGCACCATTTTGAGCGTGGCCGTTGCCAGTACCGCTTGACTGGCCTTCGTGCAGGTGACACGTAAAATCACCCACTACACTCTCTGAGTGGTTGGCGTTAGGAAGGGCATCCAGCTGTAGAAACTCTGCCAAATCAGATTGGAGCCTGGTGTAGCCCATCTGGTTTCACCAGTCCTCAGTCAAATCGTCCAACCCATGCTAGCATGGAAAGCGGACGTTAAACGATGATGATGATGATGATGATGATGATTACTCTTCATTCCCTCTTTATTTACTGCCGCTTATCTCCTCCTCCCTGACCCACTCCTATTTTCCTTTACCTGCAGCCCCAAATGGAAATTTGCCATTAACCCAATTCCACCCAGGTTCATTACTCAATGCATTCACCCCTATCCCTACCTCTCACTATCTTTCTCTTTTTACACTCTCACAAACCTACCTACATATTCACCCTTCCTTGTTCCTCTGTCCCTATTCACTCTTAAAAACACCTTCTTATATCTTGAGTGTATGCCCTGATACCTCATCACCATCATCTCTTCTCAGTCTCCTGCTGGGGTAGATATCTCTCCTACAGCAAGACACCTGTTTCTGTTCCTCCATCATACTCCAGCCTTTCAACACCAAACATAAAACACTTCTCTACTGCACTCTTTCACTATGAGGAGATCTTGTTTTGCAAGTTACTTGATGACTTCACTAGTGCTGGTGCCATGAAAAAAAGCACCTAGTATGCTCTGTAAAGTGGCTGATGTTAGGGCATCTAGCCATAGAAACCATACCAAAGCAGACACTGGAGCTCAACATAGTCCTCTGGCTTGTTGGTTTCTGTCCATCCCATATGAGCACAAAACATGGATGTTGGATGATAGTGATTTTGTGTGTGTGTGTGTGTGTGTCATCATCATCATCATCATCATCATCATCGTTTAACATACGCTTTCCATGCTAGCATGGGTTGGACAATTTGACTGAGGACTGGCGAACCAGATGGCTGCACCAGGCTCCAATCTGATCTGGCAGAGTTTCTACAGCTGGATGCCCTTCCTAACGCCAACCACTCTGAGAGTGTAGTGGATGCTTTTACGTGCCAGTCAGGCGGTACTGGCAGCAACCATGCTCAAATGGTGTTTTTTTACGTGCCACCTGCACAGGAGTCAGTCCAGCAGCACTGGCAAACAACCTCGCTCGAATGTTTTGTTCACGTGTCACCGGCACAAGTGCCAGTAAGGCGAAGTTGGAAACGATCACGCTCAAATGGTGCTTTTTACGTGCCACCGGCACGGAAGCTAGACAGCTGCTCTGGCAATGATCCCGCTCGGATGGTGCTGTTAGCACTCCACTGGCACAGGTGAGAGAATGAATTAACGAAATGATAAACTTGAATAAAATAAATAAAATGTGACAATTAATGGATATGCATGAACTTAAGACAAACAAGGAAGACGAAGCTATGGGAACTATGTTTACATGGTAAAGAAATAGATAGATAATAAAGGACGAATGGCGGGGGGGTTATGATCTACATAGAAACAGAAGTACATGAACGAGGTTAAAATTTTAATTATTTTTGATGGACTATGTTAACCATTGATATATAACTGGAACTATTTTGTGTCATTTGCATTGATAACAGTTTTAGGAAAAGTATGAACATCACAAAATCCTGTCCCTCCATTCACTTGAAAAATTCTCTGCCCTCAGCATATATAAGAACCTATGATATTTTGCCAAAACTTAGTAATTTCATTTTCTCTTTTGCAGCTGTACAAAAACCTGTCATATTTAATGAAGGACTATCCTGAACTTGTACATGACTTTGCAGCGTTCCTCTCTCCAGAACATGCTCTCCTCTGTGGCTGTTACAAAACTACAGTAGACTTTCTTAGGGCTCGCAACTTCTTACGTAAAATTGAGGTAATTTTCATTCATCGTCACCATTTTCACTTTATTTTCTTTTGTCTTCACATTTCAACTTTTTGTAATTTTTTTCCCCACTTCCATCTCACTTTTCCATTTCTCCTGAAAATTCTATTTGATATAAACAATTATTAGGTGCTATTTTTCATCTCTTATGGAAGATGTTGCAACTATATGGGGCAGTGACATGAGAAGTTTGTTTTTCATTATTTCATTTGAAAATGTTCCTATTTAAAAAGATTCTTATCAATTTAAAAAAAATCTTTCTTTGATACTTTGCCACTCTCTTATACTTTAGCATAAGCTGGAAATGTTACACCAGTTACATATAAACAGACCAACTTTGTTTACATACATATATTATATATTTATGATTCGAAGTGAGTGGGAAGGTGGGTACAGACCGTATGATGAGGATGAACCAGTTCAGTCCCCCATGTATTGTCCTAGAGAAGGATGTGTAAGTTTGAATATACAAATGAGAAAAAAACATTACTCAATAGTTGTATAATTTATTTATATTAATATTTAAAAACAATTTGGACCTTATAATATCCTCATGTGGCCCAAGAAGGTTCAGTTATATTTTCAATCAACTCTAACTATATCATGAATAATGATGTGAGATTTCAGAAAGTCAATACCAACATAGTAATACTAGTAATACCAACATAATATACTAGGCGCATAAGTAGGTCTGTAGGAGATAGATGATAGTTAGATAGTTAGAGTAAGGTGGCAAGCTGGCAGAAACGTTAGCACACCGGGCGAAATGTTTAGCGGTATTTCGTCTGCCGTTATGTTCTGAGTTCAAATTCCACCGAGGTCGACTTTGCCTTTCGTCCTTTTGGGGTCGATAAATTAAGTGCCAGTTACA
>NC_068990.1:71281480-71306082 GCF_001194135.2 Octopus bimaculoides
ACACACTGGAATCAATGTAATCGACTTAATCCCTTTGTCTGTCCTTGTTTGCCCCCTCTGTGTGTAGCTCCTTGTGAGCAATAAAGAAATAAGATGATACTTAGATATGTAGGAAGGTAGATAGATAGATAGATAGATAGATAGATAGATAGATAGATAGATAGATAGATAGATTGATTGATTGATTGCCCCTTCAATACTGCCTATGTAGATTTTCTCGAGAATCAATATTTCAGAAAAATATACAATTTGATCAAACTGTTTTCAAAATAATTGTGGAATTCCCATGGGTACTACTAGTATTAATAATACCGATATAATATTTTAATAGCAGCAACATAATATATTGATATTTTACTTTACCACTTCAAACTCTGTATTGTACTGATAATCAATTAGAATGCTGAGGTGGTTTACATGATAGAAATGTGATGTAGCTTTAATACACTTGAAACACTCTCTAAGTTTTAAATTGTTTACTATTGTTATTGTTTCTGCAGATTATTTTTGAGAAACATCCTAGTCAGTACCTAAAGGTTCTAAGAATCTTTGCGGAATGGCAGAGGAAGGTGACGCACAAGGAAGAAGAACTTCATGAAATGTTACTGCCAATGTTTAAGGGACAAGATGAACTTTTGGCTGAATTCTCAGGGTTATTTGGATTTCAACCACCTCCAGAAAGGTTTGTATGTTCTCTCTAATTGGTTTCTTTTGTCAAATGATTTTAAAGAAGTACGACATAGCTACTTTCAGACTGCATCTATTTAGGTAGTAGATTTGCAAGAAACAACAGCCAAATTGCCTTCAGTTTATGTCTTATCATTTTAGAAAAAGTCATTTTGGTCCTTGGGAGCAGATAGAATAATCAACTCCTTTGGTAATTGTTCTGCTTAATCTGAGTTGACCAGTGGTTAAACAATAATAAAAATACAAACTAAGGCTGTGAGCTGCTGGAATTCGTAGCACAGTGGGCAAAATGTGTAGCAGCATTTCATCTGACTTTATGTTCTGAGTTCAAATGCTGCTAGGGTCAACCTTGTTTTTATCCTTTCAAGGTTGATAAAATAATTACCAGTTGAACACTGAGGTCGTCGATGTAACTGACTTGACTTATCCCCTCCCCTGAAATTGCTGGCTTTGTGCCAAAATTTGAAATCATTATTACTACTGACCTTCCATCTTCGTCATTTTCTCCCCTCCCTCTACTACACTTTCATCCCAATCACTCTGTTAGCCCTCACCCATGATTTTGTTTCCTTCACCCACTCATCTTGGTTCTTCTGCTATTGTATTCCTTGATATTCACTGTGTCTCAATTATATTGTGTTGAGTAAATGGAGATATTGCAACATAGTCTAAGGCAACTGTACTACTTCTGGCTCCACAATATACAGGGACCCAGTGCACTTATTAAAGTAGTTGGGAAACAAGTGGAGACAATGCAGGGTTGAGAAGGCCCTTTAATCCAGTCTTAGACCTGATAACTGCTTTAGTACTGTGGTTTGAGTATAATTTGTGAAGTGGTTAGTGTTAAGAACAGAATCTGAGCTATGGCCACTAACTCGAAAGTGAAAGCTACAAGTGTGACTTGGTCTTTTGACTATTTTTAAGGCAACAATAATTCCAAATAAGAACTGATACAGACCAATGGCGGGCTTTCCAGTGGTAGTGGCCTTTCAGACCTATCATCACCACTCTATCTCTTTCCAGCTCCATCCTCTCTTCTAAAATTGCAAGTAGTCATTTAGACCCTTTACAAGAAACCTATTCTTCTCTGGCTCCTTTTCTCATGCTTTAACTCTTTTATCTCCTACTATAAAGTCCTCTCTTTCAGGGTTTGTAGTTTTGCAAACTGCATGACTACCTCACTAGTGAGGGTCACATGAAAATAACACCCAGTGCATGCTAGAAAGCGGTTGACATTAGGTAGGGTATCCAGTCATAAAACTCATGCCAAAGTAGACTGAAAAAGCTGATGCAGTCTAGAAAACCAAATCCTCAAATTATATTCAGTTTTTAGTTTCAGTAATTCTATCATCATCGTCATTTAACGTCCAGCATGAGCTGGCATATTTTGAACACTTCGACATGAGCTGACAGGTCAGAAGACTACACCAACCCCTGTTGTCTGTATTTTGATAAAGCTCAACAACCTGACTATAAATACAATCTCATTTTACTTAGTTAATCTCAGTATCATCATTTTTTTTTGATGTGTGCTTTACCATGCTTGCATGTGGGTCAGCCAACAGTTTGTTAGGGTAGCGCTTTCTATGGCTAGATGTCCTTCCTGTCACCAACCCCGCCTGTTTGCAAAGTAATATTCTTCTAGTCTATGAAACAATCTGGATGTGTTAATGTAAACAACTAGAAACAAATGCCATCAAAGCAAGGATCTTTACTTGTGAAGATCCTGCAACATCTCAAGACATTTCAAGAAACCTGGACCTGCTTTCATAGTGGACTTAGAGCAAATGACATCATTAGCAAAGCCGTGCGGGTGGCACATAAAAGACACCATTTTGAGCGTGGCCGTTTTCGTGCGGGTGACACGTAAAAGCACCCACTACACTCTCTGAGTGGTTGGCGTTAGGAAGGGCATCCAGCTGTAGAAACTCTGCCAAATTAGATTGGAGCCTGGTGTTGCCATCCGGTTTCACCAGTCCTCAGTCAGATCGTCCAACCCATGCTAGCATGGAAAGCGGACGTTAAACGATGATGATGATGATGATGATTGTTTATGAAACAGTAAATGAACATGTGTAGACTTGAGAAATGCAACCTCGCTTTCCAAACATATACACATACATATATTTCTCTTATTGTGTGTGTGTGTATACACATATATCATCACTAATTCGCATCCTCCTTTCATGCTGGCACAAGTTGGATGATTTGACTGGAGCTGGCATTGTTTCTATGTCTGGAAGCCCTTCCTAATTCCAACCATTTTACTGTATGTACTCTGTACTTTTTACATGGCACCAGCTGCAGTGAACCCACCAAATAATCGGTAAGGCATGGCTCCTCAACTGAAAGGGGAATAGTATTGAGGGAGGTGGCTTTGTGTCAGGTGGTGAGAGGTTGGAGTATAAATAGAGAGACAGAGATGAGTGTCTTGCAGTAGAAGAGATGAGAAAAAGATGATGATGACGATGTGATGAAGGTTGGGGTACACTCAAGTTATGAGGGAGGTGTACGGAAGTGAAATGGAACTAAGTATTGCATGGGGTGATTAGGTGGGTAAGTTGTGTGAGAACACAAAAGGAGAGTGGGAAATGGAAGAGAGGGGAGGGAGTGCAGCAAGTGGACACAAATAAAGGGAGGGGTTGTTAGGATATGTTATTGGGAAGACATTCAATAGGGTTGCATTATGTGCAGGTAGGTTTGTGAGGTTATTCACACACACTCATACACAGATAATGGGCTTCTTTCAGTTTCCATCTACGAAATGCACTCACAAGGTTTTGTTCAACCCTAGGCTTTGGTAGAAGACACTTACCCAAAGTGCCACGCAATTGGACTGAACTTGGGACCATGTGGTTATGAAGCAAGCTTCTTGCTTCTTACCACGTAGCCATATTTGCATACTCACACATATATGATGGGGTACCCAAAAGTAACTAGAAATGTTCTCTGTGGGACAAGTCCATTGTAGTTTAGGCTTCTATCGCTAGAAGCCACTTGATGCAACCTTCAAGCATTAGTCTGCTGACTGGCATTGTTGTTTGGGGGCATACTGCCACATGGTGTGTCTTTGTTTTGCAGTGTCTTTGTTTTGCAGTTTGTTGAATTTAGAGATGGCTGAAACAAAGGAATAGTCTGCTTTCGTGAAATTCTGTTTTCTGCTGAGGAAAGCAGCAGCTGAAACAGTTCTCATGCTTCAAACAGCTTACAAGGCTGCTGCCATGAGCAAAACACAAATTTACGAGTGGTTTTCATGCTTTAGGAATGGTCACTTGTCACTTGAAGACCAACCTTGTTCAGGGTAACCATCAACCTCCCGAATGAATGAAAACATCATGAAAATTCATGAACTGATCTTGGAGGACCATCACCAAACAATTGACGATCTTGTTAATATGACTGGTGTGTCCTGGAACCCCTAGCAATGAATTTTGAGTGAGGAATTGTGAATGAAAAGAGTTGCAGCAAAATTTGTATCTCACTTACTCACGGAAGATCAAAAGTAGTCATGACTGAATGAGTGTCACGAACTGAAAGAACATTTGAAAGTTGACCTGGACCTTTTTTCAAAGGTCATCACTGGTGATGAAAGCTAGTGCTTCGGAATTTACAGATGTGGAAGAGGTGAAGAAAAAAAATCAATGGAGGCATTAAAAGGCATCATTTTGCAAGTGTTCTAGTACTGTACTCCCTCGTGTGGTTATATATGTATATATATATATATATATATTCACACACATGTATTTATTGTTTATATCTATTTTTAATATTTTATAGTCAACCTGAAGACTTTGAAGAAGTCACTCTTGAAGGCGGAGAGTCTGAGATGAACAATAAGTTAATGGGTTATGAGGATGTTGAGTTACCTGATGCTGCTAACCAGTATGGAATGCCAGGTTGTCCATGTCAGTGTCACAAAGACAAAGAGAAATTACCCACCGATGGATTAAATAAGAAGAAAACAAAGAGTAAACGAATGTCACATTGTTCTCTCTGTAGTTTGACAGTAAGTTTATTAAACCATTTCACAGCTAATCTGTTCATTAATTCTTCCAGTAGCTAGACTCATCTTTCATTTTATCCAGGAGTAAGGAGCAGTTCAATGAGTACAATTTGATAATTGAGACTGGTTTCATAAAACAACTATTGTCATCAACCAGGGGTCAGCTTTCCAAGACTTTTCAATTCCTTCTGTTTTATATTTGATTTATTCAATCTTGTTTTCAGTCTATTCTTTGCTGTCATCACCACAAATGTATTTGACAACCTCTTGCTCTCTTTCCTTCAACACATCCTGTCAAGATAGTTTTGACTAACAAACTGTAGTGCATTGTATCATCATCATCATCATCGTCGTTTAACGTCCGCTTTCTATGCTAGCATGGGTTGGACGATTTGACTGAGGACTAGTGAAACCAGATGGCTACACCAGGCTCCAATCTGATTTGGCAGAGTTTCTACAGCTGGATGCCCTTCCTAACACCAACCACTCAGAGACTGTAGTGGGTGCTTTTACGTGTCACTGGCACAAAGGCCAGTCGGGCGGTACTGGCAATGGCCACGCTCAAAATGGTGTATTTTATGTGCCACCCGCACAAAAGCCAGTCCAGGGGCACTGGCAATGATCTCGCTCGAAAGTCCTTACACATGCCGCGGGCATAGATGCCATCACAATTTCGCTTTCGCTTGCCCCAATAAGTCTTCGCAAGCGTCCACAATATATCATTGTGGATTTGATTCTCAACAATATGTATCTTTGGACTTTCAGATTTTCTTGTATTGCAGTGTTTGTTACTTAGTCTTCCCAGTTTGTTCTGCTCAATCTAAATAGGAAAAAAGCAACTCTTAACCTTCTTTTATCGATTGATACATTAAAGCAGTGTTTCAAACACAAAACTTGCTGAATGGTTCTTTCTTAAAGCTGGTAGTAGAATTTCTTTCTCAAAACTACTCTAATTAAATCTAAAACCTATAATATAAAAATATATTTCATTTAAATATTATCACGTGAAAGAGTTGTAACCTGAATGATATAATTACTAAATGCTCGTTATTTTAAAACCCATCAAGCCAAGTGAGATTGTAGTCATGGCCGATGGCAGTGTCATGTAACTGGCATGTAAAAATCCCCCCTCAACCGTTGGGTGATGTGTTGTACTTCAGAAGACTTGTCAAGCCAAGTGAAATTGTTGCTGTGGCTGATGCCAGTGCTGGTTCACTGGCACCCATACCAGTGACAAGTAAAAAGCATTGTTCAAGCGCATGGCCAATGCCGGTGTCATGCCAATGGCACTCGTGCCAGTGACATGTAATAAGCACCCACTACACTCTTGAAGTGGTTGGTGTTATGAAGGGCCTCCAGCTGTAGAAACCATGCCAAACCAGGTTGGAAAATAGTGTAGCTGCCCAGCTCACTAGTTTTCAGCCAAACTGTCCGACCCATACCAGCATAGAAATTGGACGTTAAATGATGATGATGATGGTAAAAAGATACTAATTCTGTCCAATTTGTCCTCCTTTTTCTTTTGTTTATATTTTGTGTAGTTATTAGTGCTTGCCATTATTATATGAATCACTAGAATTGCTATAAACAAAAGTAATCAATGGGTTTTGAGTGATTAAGATGATGGATTAGGTTTAGTTTCTCCTGAATGTTTTTGAAATGAGATATTTAAAAAGTTTTTATTCCATTCTCTTCCTGGAAATCGCTTCCATTATTGCTATATAACTAAGAAATACTCAAACATCAGTTTACGCTCCTCATTTGTATTATACTAAATGCATTTCTTTTTAAAAAATATCATTGAAATCTTGGGCTGTTATTCATTATTAAATCTAAATCTTTTGTAAGGTTGGATTATTATTGAAATAAAGAATTAAAAATGGATTTGGGAAAATCCATAGAATTCAAGGAGCACAAATTTCATTTTGTTAAAGTATCTGACAGTATACAGTTGTTTGTTTAGTGACACCAAATTATCACTAATACTATAACATTTACATTGATGCTTTTGTTAAAATAGAAATAGTTAAATTAGGGTGGTATCAGCTACAGCAATATCTTATGAGGACAGGAAGTGGATGGTAGTTTTGGAGAAAGTTTTAATGCAAATGTACTGTTGAAAAAGGTGATAGGTGTACAGCAAAAACAACTAAACTGATTTGGATATGTAAGACAAATAAGTGACGTTTTTTGGGTGTGAATTGGTAATGGAAAGATATTACAGAGTTGTTGTTTAGTTTTGACTGAGTAGAAGCACTCATCCCAATCACGACAGTCCCTTCTGTTTGTATATCTAAGACTGTACTGTGAAATGCATCCTTCTTAAATGTATTAGGGATTGATTGGAAAGAGGTTTGATTGCACATAGCAGCTCCCTTGCTGGTTTTGTAGACAAGGAAATACAATTGCTCAGTCAGAACTGAGAATGTTGGATTCCTCATAGATAAGATGATAGAAAACTGAGTAATATGAAAGAAAACTTGCTTCAGTATTGTTTATATAAAATCACTGTTTTAGGAAAGAAGCTACTGTATGTGTGAGAAAAAGATGGGGAAGGTGTGATGAATCACACCTAAGAAATTTGAATTTTTGTGTCTGTCTTGTTGAATTAACCATAAATTTTGTATGCCCCGATGGACACTTTATAAAATGTTATATGAGAATAAGTTAAGAAAATATTTAGTAATATGTATAGAACTGTAATCGAGATTTTCCAGTCCAATATCTTCAAACCCTGCTTCTTTGTTTAACTATTTTCCAGTTAGAATATTGTCTTGCTGGAAATAACAGTATTATTATTTTCAGTAGTTGAATATAAGATTTGATGGTAGTAAATAGACCTTTTAGACATTTAGACACTGGATCTTTGTCTTGATGTTTTGTCTCTAGCAGCTCTGTTATGCTATGAGTGTGTGTATGCATTTATATAAAAATACACAAATCTCTTTTTCAGGTCAAAGATGGTAAATTGTATTTTAAGACAACTGGAAAACTGAAACATGTGCGTGCCAAAATCTCAGAGCCGTTTCATCTAAGTGACCCTGACAAAGAATCTAATCCTGAAGAACCTCTGATTCTGTTAGGAGATACAAAGCTTGACCACAAGGATCATTCTGCAGATGTTTGCAAAGATGGAAATAATTTGTCTGTCAGATCACCAGCTTCATCAGATTTATTAACAAAGCACAATTCTCCAAACAAAGTAAGCAAACCTTCATAAAATGTTTAATTGTTTTAATATTAAAAAAAAAATAATTTAGGTCTGCTCACTGTTGTGTATTCTGTAGTGAGAAATACGGTTAATTTTTGGAGAGCTCCTTAAAGAAACAGGTAAATTACACCAAAAGTTGTCAGTTCAGAATATTAAGACATAACTAATAGACTTGTAATCTGATGAAATTTGTAAGTTTGCTCCGGTACCCTGTCACTACCATTTTTACATTCTTTCCAGATACTTCCACTCACCTTTATATAATGTGGAGTAGCCTTGTATCTCCTCAATAGCAAGACACCTTCATGTGTCTTTCTATCATGCTTCAGCTTCTCAGGACCTGGCGTAAAGCCACATACCCCTCCTAAATAATTCCTCCCCCACCCTAGTCATGGGGAGCTTTTTTCCATTTCCCTTGCAACTTGGGGACTTCAGTAATACTGGTGGCCTGAGAAACAGCGTCCGCTACATACTGTAAAGGAGTTGATGTTAGGAAGGGCATCCAACTGTAGAAACTATGCCAAAGCTAGCCTTGCTGCTTGACATGGCCCTGTGGCTCAACAGAATGGAAAATGGATGTATGACGGTGAGGAGGAGTTTGTCTGCAGTAGGGAGAGTTCTGATGTTTTGGCAAAGCTCATCTTCTTCCAGATAATCATTATTTTCTTCAAATTGTTTTTGTTTCTTTGTTGTCATCTAGCACCTTATATTTTTGATAATCTTATCTTTATTTCTGTAAACTAGCAGATATTGGACTCTATTTTGTGGATACCATGCCAGCACCTATTATATATATATATATATATATATATATATATATATACACATACATACATACATACATATACCAGTGTTTTTTGTTGTTTTTTTTTTACTTGTTAAGGATATAGGAACTAGAATATGGGTTTGTCTTTCAGTCTGAGACATTAATAGTTAAGAAAGTTAAAGAAGTGATTTTAAATTCTCAATCGCAGAATAATGCTAATAATATAGCCTGAACAGGATAAGCTATCCCTATTTTGCAGAGAAAAGTGTAGGTGGCTAGCTGTGGACAGCTAGCCACCTACACTTTATCCTGTTCAGGCTATATTATTAGCATTATTCTGCGATTGAGAATTTAAAATCACTTCTTTAACTTTCTAAAAAAGACATCTCAACGCTTCTAAAAGCAAACTTCGTTTGTTTATTTACGTTTGTCGTAATTTGAATTTATTAATAGTTAAATATTTTCTGGTACCACATATTAATAGGAGTGGGTTTTAGACAGCTATTCAAAGAAGCAGAGTGATTCTAATGCAGTATTTGAAATTAAAGTATAAAATAACAATGTTGGCAATGGTATATCATTGAAGTGATGATCGGAAGGGCATCAAGTTGTAGAAACTAAGTCAAATGGCGTGTATCAGCACTGGTCTATAGGAGTAGCAGCTCCTGATAAGAAATAACTTGAACCCTGATATGACAATAATTGACGAGACAACTGTTGAGGTCTCACAGATGTCCACTAGATGTCTAGTTTTTATTGAATCCATAAGGATGTCTTAATTTGAAATTAGAATGTAGGCAGACAGATATTATAACAAGTGTTATGGGTTACATTATGTTATATTGTAACAATGTTATATATTATATAGAAATCATGAATCATTTTCTTTCTTTAAGATTGATCTTATATGTAACTTTGTTGATTTTTATTTATTGATATTCTCTTAACACAACAAATATTTACATTGCAGGAGATGTCTTCAAGCACCAATGGTTCTTCTGTTGCAGTACTGATGTCTGAAGCTCAGAATATGAAATCTCATGAAAATAATAAAGTTGAGAGTTCGCCAAATACAGCAAAGTCTGTGTGTGTGGATAAACCTGTAGTGCTTTCAAACTTTGATGAAATGGTTCCTAAAGCCTCAAATCCAACAAGCAATGATATTCTAGCTAAAGCCTGGGAACAAGCCTGCAGGAGTCCAACGGATAGTGTTGAACCAGATGATAGTTTACAAGATTTACTTCATATTCCTGTCAATCAAAACCAACCAAAGGTCAGACATTACATTCCATTCCATTTTATGATGGAACTTTTACTGAACTTTTTCATTGATTGATTTTCATTAGTAACTTGTTAGGATAATTAAAATTGTTTAATACATGCAATTTTATTGTTTGATGTCTCACTAATTACTTTAATAAGTTGTGTCTACGATTTATTACGTATTTTAGCCGTTTCTGCCTATACACATATGAACATGCTTCCAATATATTCCAGTAAACTGAATTTGTTTATATATACAAAATTACCATTGCCTTAACAATGTTTGCATATCATATGGAATTCTTTGAAGTAGAATTTCTACAGCAGTTTGATACCTTTCCTCTTGCCAATGTCTCTGTTGTTTCCAAGCAAAGTAATATTTCCCCCAAGGCTGGATGTGTTTATACGAGGGGCTGAAAACAAGAGACACTGTTTGTTTGATAGTGACACAAATTTGTAACTAGCATGTAATATCAAGACAAAAGGGTACAAACCTCCATCTACCCTCCACTTCCCATACACACAGTGGTTTTCTTCAGTTTCCATCTACCAAATCCACCCAAGGTTTGGTCAACCCGAAATTATAGTAGAAGACTCTTGCCCAAGGTACCATGCAGTTGGATTGATATATATATATATATATATATATATATATATATATATATATAGAGAGAGAGAGAGAGAGAGAGTTTTAATGTGTATCACCTTGGGCAAATGTCTTCTATAGCCCTGGGCTGACCAGTGCCTTGTGAGTGGATTTTGTTGTTGGAAATTAAAAGAAGTCTATTGTTTTAAGTGTGTGTCTTTGTTTGCATTCATGCTTCTCAGAGTATTGTGAGCTGAAGCAGTGATGTCATTTCTTCTGTCAACAAATTGGCTTGTTATAAAACAATACCTAAATAATAGTTGTCGAACCTATACTAGCATGGAAATATGGACATAAAACAAATGCAGACAACTCAAATAACAAGATAAATAAACATATATAACAAAATTTCTTTGAATTTTATCATTTCAAGAACAAAATTCTTCTTAAAAGACTATTTCACAAATTCCAACTAACTGATGAAATGGAGCAGGGATTGAACACAACCTCTCTCTCTCTCACTGTAGCCTTTTTGCCTTAGAAATTACTCTTTTAAGAATTGACACTTTAATTCTTCCCATTATTTTTGTTTCAGACTGTTGTATCTGAAGTTGGTCCTAGTATGTCAACAGATTTTCTTCTTCCTTCCCAACGAAATCTTTCAGCAATACCAGCTGTGATTACTTCAACATCTGTCACCCATCAGTTACCTGTCCCTAATCTGACAGTCGTTCCTTTGTCCACAATCACTGTTCCACCTCAACTCAACCAAATAACACTGCCAACATTCAGTCACCTCATACCTAACTTCAATCACCACAATGGAACACTACTCTCTAAGAGCAAGCCATGGCAGTTGTCTAAAGTGGAGAGGCGTGGTGCCATTGACAATTTGCTCAATTCGGCTGTTCTTAGTAAAAAACATTTACAAGTAATAACACCAAACTCAAATGACTATGCTAACCAACAAGCCATCTCGAACCAATTATTTTCAGAAGGAACCAATACTTCTAACAGATGGACAAAGTGAGTACTCTTCACTGCTTTTATAAGATGTAGGTGTGGTTAAGTTTACTTCCTAAACTCTTGCTGTTTGATTCAGTCCCACTTTGTGGCATATTCTACTGTAGCCCTGGTCTGACCAAAGCATTGTGAGTGGATTTGGTAGATGAAAACTGAAAGAAGCATCTGCGCTCGTGTATTGTATTTAATTTAATATTTCTCTTTCCATTCCCACATTATAAATACTACTAGTGGGAGATGTAAAAATTCCACAGAACGAAAAAGATTAAGAGAAGCTATTTAAGAAAGAATGGATGATCTGCATTTTTATTTTCATAAGTTATTTCACTTCTAGTCACAATAATATATTGTGACTGAGCACTTTATATTTCTCTCTTTCTCTTCAACAAACTTTTTAGCCATATAATTCCCCTCTTCATGTCTTTAATATTTCTCTTTTCTCTTTACCTCTTACTTCCATTAACCATGAGTGACAGCCTAATGCATCGACTGGCTATCTGCTTTCTCATTCACTCTCACATTTCCTCTTCCTCTCTCTTGCTCCACTTTCTCCTCTTCTCTAACAAACTAAAGCGTATAGTGTAAATGAAGAGGTAGGACATTATTGATTTAGTTCAATAAAAAAAAGAATTCTTTTCACCATCACTAAAGTGTTTAGTAACAAAACTCAGTTCATTTCATTTCAGTCCAGCTGTTTGTGTATATCTACATTTTCTTGCTGTCAATACAAATACTATCTAACTCTCTCTCTCTTTCTGTCTGTCTTTATTTGACCCCCCCTCCCGCCAGAACATCACCCTCTGCTAAATATTGTATCCTAAACATATCTCTTTCCCTCCCCACCCTACAGCACATCATTAACACTTCTCTCTCTTCACCTCTCCCTTCAACTAACAACGTGACACATTTCACCTTATACATCTTTCTCTACTTCTTTACTTCTATACTCATACTCCTCCCTCTCTCTCATTTTTACTTCACCTCCACAACTAAAGTATAATGGGCGAACAAACAAGTGGATTATTATATAGATTGCAATTACAAATTTTCTTATTAAAAAATCATAATTGCTCCTCACAGGAAAAGTAAATTAGTAAGGTAATAATATGTTGGGCTTAGTATGTTTAATGAAAAAAGAAGACAGAATCCTGCTACCACCAGGGCAACAGAAGTAGCAATACCGTTTGGTGGACAAAGTATGGAGGAAGAATTAGAGGTGGAATGACAAGTAGGCTGAGGCAGTCTAAATTTCTGTGTATAGAACCTTGTGATGTACAAAGTTGTAAAAAAAACTATTGTTTTATTTTCTTCTCTCCAGATGGATGGACAAGATGATTCTTGATAGTGTAAGGAAAGATGGAATTAATGCTCAAGTATTTGAAAGACTTTCTTGTAAGATAAATGGTCGAACGCCAAAACAAGTGAGTGCTTTTGTATGTTTAAATTTTGGTTAGACTTGGGTCAGTCCTGATCCAGCAAACTTTTTAATCAAAATAACTGGTTCAAGTTGTAGCCATTCTACCTTTTATTCAGAACATTGTGTACCTAGAACTGCATTAACTAATATATCATTGTTCTTTTGAGATAATAGAATGTGATTTGATGAAGATTTAGCTGCTTTTCTACCAGCTCAAGTAACCATGTAGAGGTGGTAACTTCTCTGGGGTTAACTGAATAACTATCAGTAAATTGGAGTAAATTTAATCAACTATGTCCTTCTCTTATATTTCGGGCCTTGTCTTTACATCTGAGATAATAATAATAATAATTATTATTATCATAATTGTCATTGTATTGGTTTCAGGCAGTGAGTTGGCAGAATTATTGATGTGTTGGACAAAATGCATTGCTTAATTTCTTCCAACACTTTACATTCTGAATTAAAATCCTGCTGAGGTTGACTTTGCCTTTCATTCCACTGGAATTGATGGTATCAAATTACTTCCTCCTCTCAAAATTGCTTACTTTGCACCTAAATTAGAGCCCACTATGAAATAGATCAATTGGTAGAAATGCTAGAGCAGGAGTGGGGAAACTTTTTAGTGCAGCGGGCAAAAATTTTCAATGTTGGCAGGCAGACCACAAGTTCTAACTCCTATATAATTGTGTAAATCTTGTATATATCTATGTGCAATTCTCTATATATTAATAAAGATAAGTTTAACACATTAAAGTAACGTGTAACATTTTCATTAATGCTGCCACTGAATTTTGGATGTTTATATTACTTATGAGGTATTCTTTATTTTTCAGCTAGAGTGTAGTTGGGTCTCAAGGGGGTGGTACAAACCTAGCAATATGTGTTCTATAGTGAAAACAAAATTTTCATTCAAATGGCAATTACCGCATGATTTCTGTTTGAGTCTAACTGTTTTACGTTGTAGTGGAAACGTGACCTATGTCGCAAATAGGCATATGAATGTTGTATAAATTTTATAATTGAAAAATTTATATATTTTGTACATACGAGTATATCAGCCAGCGGACGCAATTGTGCTTGTGGGCAGGGGTTTCCCCCACCCCTGCGCTAGAGCATCACACAAAATGTCCAGCGTTATATTTTCAACTTTTCACATTCTGGGTTCAAATCCTGCTGAAGTTATCTTTTCATTAGTTGGGGTCAGTTTAATCCAGTAATTTGCCCCCACCTCCCAAATTGTAACTTTATGCCATTGATAGAAATGTTTATTAAATTTTTGTCTTTGTTTTTGTTGTAGATTAAAGAAAGATACTCAGAGTTGCTGCAGCTTCTTGAACAAATGAAACAGTAGAGAACAGACTTACTGAACGCAATGTTCCTTCTTCCATCAACTGCTGCTGTTGGAATAACAGAAGTGACAAACTAACAATCAGTATCACCTACATACATACTGTCATCTCTGTGAGGATGTGTTTATACATTGCCAGCAGAGTATATAGAAAAATGTGTGATAATGGACATTGTTAATATTATGCAATATTGTAAACAGTGGGGGTTTGGCAGAATCAATAGAATGGCAGACATAAAGATACTTTACAGTATTTGTTCTGGCTCTTTATGGTTTCAGTTCAAATTCCACCAAGGTTGACTTTGCCTTTCATCTTTCCAGGGTTGGTAAAATAAAGTACCAGTTGAGTCCTGAGTTTGATCTACTTGGCTACCCCTATCTACTCACATGTTTGAGGCCTTGCACCTATGTAAGAAATGACTGGAGTGTGTATTGTGTGTGTGTGTGTATGTAATGTATATGAGCATGGCTACATGGATATGAAATTTGGTCTGTAAAGACATGGTTTCAAGTTCTATCTCACTGCATGGCATCTTGGCTAATCAGTGGCTCATGAGTAGAAATGGTAAATGGAAACTATGGAAACCCATTATATGTGTTTCTGTAACTGTTTGCATCCCTAGCTTTCGGCTGAAATCATTTGAGTAAAATATTGATGTTATGTTGATATTCCCTGCTAACAAATTGTTCTATTACTCCACATTCTTGAAAATGTGGGATAAAAACATCTCTTATTTGAAAACAGGCCAGGGTTTGCAACAAGAAGAGCATCTGATTGTAAAATAATGCCTCTTTAATAAGTTTTCATCCAACCCATTCTAACATGGGAAAATAGACTTAAAATGAACAAACAACTGAATACATGTATATGTGTCTCTCTGTTTTGGTTGACAACCATGGAACCAAGTGTTCAGTTCCACACTGCCAATTACTTACATAATGTGCTAATTGCCATTTTTATAATTATTCTACTGAAAATTACATGTAAACATGGTCAGCTCCAAACTGTGTGAAAGTAGTGGGATGGAATTGATAGCCTAAGATCACCACAAATAGAAATATTAACCTGACTTGACACATCTACCACAAAAATGTATCAGGGTTTTATTTTAACAAAAGAAAGAAACTCATATACAAACCTACTGTGTATATATTGAGACATTATTTGTTACTTATTATATATATGCTATTGCAACTGCTAAATTCAGTAGCTTCCTATTGTTGCAAATAATGGTTGCTCAATCTATTGTAGTTCATTAAATCAATGCTAAGTGTCTCTCATCCACCTGTAACAGTTTGTAGATGAACTACTAACTTTGTTCACCAGGAACAGCAATCGGTTTGGTTAATATTCTACAAATACTGGTTCACCTTCCACTCATTAACTGGTTAATTTGTTTATTCATTGTCAGATTCACTGCTCACTTTGTATAACAAGATGATTTACATGTTCATTCGACACAACAGCTGGTTAATTTGTACATCTTGTACAGTGATCAGTTAACTTGTTTATCTTGTATTGCAATTCTGGTTAGGTTTGTACAGTGTTAACTAGTTGACTTTTTATGATAACTGGTTAACTGGTACATCTTGTATGACAGGTTATCTCATTAATCTTGTATAACATCTGATGAACAACCCACTCTGTACAGAACACAGCCCCTTGTTTCCCCTTACACCACCTCAACTCAAGAGATTAATCAGAAAACACCATTTGTTTATAAGCAGATTAATTCATCCATTTTTTTTTTATGTAAGGAGACAAAATGAAGCATGAACCAACAGTTAAACTATGTATATACATACATATATATAAATGCAAATGGGTTGACCACCAGAGTGAGAGGTTTTCATTTTAACACTGTTGGTTGTCATGTATTCACAGTTGTTGGTCAAGGAGGGAGCAGAAGAGAAGACCCTGCCTCCATAATGCATTCACCTGTTTGTAATGTAGACCCTACACACCAGGTATGACTGACACCACAAAGACAAAACTAACGATGAATAATTTCTATAATACCACCTGAATTATTTATTTAGTTTTAGTAGATGCCATTTTGACATTAGTGAGTCTCTTATCTATTTATAGCCAGTCAAAAAACATTAATAAATCACCAAGAAAGAAAACAGCTTAACATCATCTTTATTTTTTTTTTTAAATCTCTTGTATATTGAATCTAATTTATACTTTTTATCACCTCGTTTTGACAGTTTTTTTTTTTTTTTTAAAGAATCTTTTAATCGAATTCAAATGTTGACATTTGTGACCTGTTAATGTGTCCAAAAACATAGATAAACTAGGTTCTCTCCTTTAAACACTTCAACAAACTGTCATCTCCATAAACACACAAATCATTAACACTACATTCCCTGATATTTCTGTTCGATAAATAATTGTTGGCCTCATGTTTTATTAAAGTCATTTCATTTTTTTTTCCAGACTTGTAAAAAATATTATGAAGAAAGAGGAAACAAATCCTCTCCTTGTCTTTAGTACCACCTCCTCAATTTTGTTGTAAAGTTTATTTATCATAGTTGTGAATTGAACATTCAAGGTCTAAGCATGAATTTCCATGTTAGTTTTTGCAGTGATTCCTAGTGGTAAAACTCATCTACTTTCTTTTCTGTTTGTCTGTCTCTCTCTCACTCGTGTGTGTGTGTTTATTGTCTCCTTGTCTTGACACTGTGCACTAATTGTGAATAACACCACTGTCAGGTAGTGCTGTTTGTGTGTAGTCTTGTGAGAAAATACGTTCCGACAAGGAGAAAATATTGCCTTAGTTGAAAACAGATGAGAGTTGGTGGGCAGCTGCATTGTAGAAAATCGCCTCAATAAACATTGACCCATGCAAGTGTGGAAAAGTATACATTAAAACAATAACGTATATTTACACTAGGGACAGAATCTGGTCCACACACCAGCGTGCACTTGTGTAACAGGCATACACCCAGACTGTGTAGATATAAATTTACAATTTATTCTTCATATTTCTCTCCGTGGAAGAACATGACCTAGTGGTTAAGTTGTTGAACTCAAAATCATAAGGATATAAGTTCAATTTCAGGATCAGGCAACATGTTGTTTCTTGAGTAAGGCAGATCATTTAATGTTGATCCAGTCTATTGAGCTCAAAATGAGTACCAGCTTGTTGGAGGCAGCCTGTTTTCCCTCTTAGTCACCTAAATAAATTAGTGAAAGTGTGATATAAGATACCAAATCATACTCATAAGTGACTGCTTAGCTATTCTGCTACTAGTAGCAACCCCATGAATCAAACTTAATGATTACTCTTCCTCGTGTATAACATGTATCCTAGTTTTTAAAAGAGCATTTAGGAATTTAAAAAAATGAAAAACCAATTATGATAAGAAAAACAATAACATTGACAAAAATTTAAATACTTTTATTATAACATTGACAAAATGTGTTTTGTTTCTGGAGTCTGGCTGTTAGTTATGGGACATGTAATTACAATTTGATATCTGCTAGATTTGTGACTGCCTGTCTTTAAAGTCAGGTCAGAACCTGGTATTTGTGATGGGACAAAAAATATTGAAAGTTGACCAGCTGTATAGCATTCAAGTAACTAAGTTTAATAAAGCATGAAATTTAAGAATTAAGTTTAAAGAACTAAAGAAAAGGTAACTTAAAGAGTACAAGAAATAATAATGTATATACTATATAAAAGGATTGTGTGTGTAGCTATAAATGTAAAGCATTTTAATAAAAGTGAAATCTGTTAGCAGACTACTTAACGTCTAGAATAACACGTATATGTAATCTATATTAAAACTGGTGAAGTTAAATCAGAGAATGTATTCTACAATGACTGAGGTGAGTTTTTCTTTTAGTTTCTGAAATTACGTGATACCTTTTCTCTCTCTGTTCTGTGCAAAGGAAAGATGACACAACCACTTAGGAATCATTGCAACAAGGAACATAACTACTAAAATGGAGTAACTAGTTTTCAAAAAAAATATGTCATAGATTTTTGGACTAAAACAATATAGGGCAAAGTTTGAATTGTAGCTCTAGTGAAGTCACCACCATTTATTCCATGTGTTTGAATGTTTATAATTTTGGCTTTGCATGAAATTTTAGTCAACAATAGCTAATATAACTAATATATTTGCTCACTCTGGTTTCATTGTTAAGCTTTAAAAAGTTTACTAAGAAACCATTAAACACTTAACTGCCATCAAACCTACCAAACAATCAATCAATCAATCATTTTTTTTACACATTGATTCTTGAAATTAAAATATTTTTTTAGAAAATCAGTAAACAAACAAAAAATTAAGTGAATCCTTTATAAAATAACAAAAAGTGTTTTCTTTGTGCAATCGTTCTCTCAACTACAGTTTATCACCAAGGGATTTTGTAAATAACAGTGTTGCCTCATTTTCTGGATGAAAGACAACAAAAATTAAAACAAAAAAAAAAGTCTCCAATATCTCTGTCTAAAGTTTTATTTTTGCCAGGAATATTGGGTTGGCTGTAATTGAGTTCACATTATGTAAAATATTAAAAGCTGTTGTATCTTTTCATCATTTCTTGTTTTTTATTATAATTAAATATCTTGTATACCTTTAATGCTTTTGATACTAACCCACCTGAAATTGCCCTCTTGTTTTAAAGGGGTTTAAATTAAAACCTTCCATCAAAATTTCACATTGATTTATATCTCAAAAACCAGCTTAATAACATTCAGTCATTTTACTAAATTCTTCATTATTTGCAAATGTAATAGAAACAAAGACATTGTATTTCAAGAGATATGTGATAAGAAAGGGTTAATAGAGTTCACATTGTTGCAGATAGTGGATCCAGGTCTCGAATCCAAGAAAAAACTTCCTCTTGCCAGTCCCAAAGAGTCTTAAAAGAGATGGCCAGTGCTACCATTCTAAGACAGTTCCTTAATCATTGCCTGAACCTTTCATTGTCAGCAGACAAGCTCATCTTGGTGATTTCAATGTCAAAGAGACTGAAGGAACGACATCCTGTATGAAAACAAGGCACCAGAAATTGCAATACAAACCTGTGCAGAACATGAGGTGTTCATTACCAACACAGTTCTAGCTCCCAAACTGATTTAAAACTACATGGATGCATCCATGCTCAAAGTATTGGCATGTCCTTGACTACATCATCATGAGAAGCAGATGATTGTTGGACAGTCCTCATCAGCTGACTCCAAATTTCTCTTTGGTGTTAATCGCCTGTCCACTTAAAGTGTCAATCAAGAAGAAAGTTTCATACACCAAAACTTAAAGACCAAATTGAAAAATTCAAAGGATGCATCAAAGACCAGCTGGCAAACAGTTATTGGAAATGAAGGACATCAATGATGAGTGGACAACAACTTGAAACATCATCCAAGAAGCTGCAGAGAACACCACTGGCTTCACAGAAAGAAAGAGCCAGGATTGGTTCAACAAAAACAATGAAAAAAATCTCAAAATTCATCACTGTTAAAAGATGTGCTCATCTACCCCTTGAACAACAAGGGATAGATGAGCATCTCAAACGAAAGAGAGGAAACACTTTCAAGATTTCAAATGGGTCTGTCAAATCAGAACCAGAGAGATTGAAACCAACTAGTGGATAGAAAAGGTTACTCAGCTCTAAAGATATGCAGATGCCAAGGACCTTAAAAATTTCTAAGCCTGTGTCAAAGAACTATATAACCCAACCTGTGCTACAAAGACTATGGATCTTGGTAATAGCATGCAGAAGTCAGACCAACATGGCAGAACATCAGAGGAAATGAGGAGGACAAATGACTATGACAAAAAACCTCCACCAACTATAAGATGTGACCTCTAAACGAGGAAGCACAAATGAAGAAAGAAATGAAAACGAGGAGCAATCGACTTACAAAGCCTTTTATAGGCTCAGCACGTTAAGTCTGTAATGATTGGTCATCTTACTTATCATGTGAGTTTTGAACATTGGTTGAGTCCTGTACTTTGATTGGTTGAGTATTGCACAGGACATGGATCAAAGATCCAATCACATTGTGTGTAATACATTCTCAAACAACTAATCTGTATGTGCTTTGGAGTAACAAATTACCTATGAGGATTTTCATGAAGGTGAGTCATATTATTTTCCTGCTATTATTCACCAGAACAAAATTAATATAATGGAGCATATATAATCAATGACAGTCTGAGCTGGATTATCCAAACGAGGGACAAACTATACAACCACCAGAATTCACGACGTTTTATTTAACAGAGGAATAAAGTCTAACTGTTATTTTTGAAGTTCATTTCTTGTATTATTTCCATGAGTGAACATGCAACACTAACATTAATAAACACAAAATTCTTGTCTATCCCTCCATCCGGGACCCCTTTATCTCAGTCTATATTTGCTCTACATAGACATATTATACCTTTTTGGAATCTGCATGATCCTGAGATTGAAAATCTATTCTTCAATTGGTTCTTGAACATCCACCATTGGGATCAGGTCAGAATGAAGATTTGTTACATGCTAACAGTTGAAAATTCAAATTTTAAAAGAACTCCAAAAATTTATGAACTTACAAGTTTTACATTTAAACTGAATTGAAAGTGTGGTGTTATGGGCTGTGATGAGCTGTGTGTTGTTGGTGGAGAGAGATGAGGCAAACAGAAGTGAAGCCAGACTGGAAGGGCCAGACCGGAAGTTGGCCACACGCTGTCGAAGGCCAGCACGTGGGGGCAGTCAGAAAACAGACAGCTTACGAGAAAGACGTGTTTTGATCAAGAGCGATTGTTTACTCCGCTGCGGTCGACAAGGTAAGGTCCAACGTTTCATTCTGTCCTTTTGCTTCTTGTCTTTTTCCTCCATCACACCACAGAAAGTAATACCAAAACTTTGTGACTTTAAAAAATATTTTCAATTCAGTTCACTTAAAACTAGATCCAAGTTAGAATGAGAGGTTTCGTGTTCGTGAGACTTTGAAGTTCAACAGAGTTTGTGAATTGAAGCACTCAAAAAGGAAATATTGAAGAACTCTAGTTTTTATCCCGAACTGAACTTCTGCCCAAATCAGTCTTTCAGCTTGGATTGGACTTTCGGCCAGATCAGACTTTTGACCAGATTGGACTTTTAGCCTGAGTTAAAGTGAAGTTTTGAAGTTCCATAGAGTGAATTGAGGAATTTAACTTTATTTCTTCTTATGATAGAAATGCCTTGGAAAAGCACAAAGACCACAAGCAAAGAGAGAAGTAGATGCAGCAAGGAAGATGTCAAGGGCTGCAGATGACAGTAAAAGTTTGTCAAGGAGAGAAGCCGATGCACATAAGGAAGAGAAATTCTAGAGCTGCAGGAGATGAAGGTCAGGCTTTATCAAAAAGAGAGGCAGACGCTGCAAATCATAGAAGAGCAAGATCTTTAGAAATACCTGATCAAAGACATTCCAGATAGGAGTGGAGCTTCTGTTTTGAGCCTGTCCAAGCTGGCTTTTCAGTACAACTGTGACAGTGACTATTCAGCTCATCTCAAAATATCTATTGGATCAATGACCATTCAGTGTGAGCACTGCAATGTCCTCAAATTGAAAAAATGAATCTGAAGGAATGTACTGCAGTAAAGGCAAAATACACCTGGGAGATCTATCAGTTCCTCCAGAGCCATTGTTATCACTTCTAGATAGGAACTCAGCTGAATCATCACATCAGAAGTTACAACAACTGTTTTGCAATGACTTTATTTGGAGCCAAGGATGCTACTCTGCCTGAATGGAAAACAAACTGCAGAATTCAGGGCCAAGTTTATCGCAGGATTGGATCTCTTTGGCCACTTCCAAATGAACCCAAGCAGTTTCTCCAAATGTACTTCATGAAGTCACCATTCACATTGTTGGGTAAGACTTTGACAAAAACAGGGACATAGTTCTCCAGAAACAGGATGGAACACTTCAAAAGGTTGCAGAGATTCACAGATCCTATGATGCTCTGCAGTATCCACTGATTTTTTTGGCAAGGAACAGATAGGTACCACTTACTCTAAAAGCAAACTGACCCAAACACTGGATTGCAGACAAACAAGAAGATATATGCTCAGGACTTTTATGCATACAAAATCATGTTGAGGCAAAACAACTTTAACCATCTGCTCAGATTTGGTTAATTGTTAAATCAGTTCTTTGTTGGCATGTATGCCAAAATTGAATCTGAAAGCCTTCTTTTTATCAAGTTGAATAAAAAAATCTGAGCTGAGGACTACATCCATCACAGAGATGCAATACAAAATGATGGACATGCTCACAATGCAGGACAAATAGTGATTCTTCCGTCTTCATTTGCTGGTGGTCCAAGATAGATGCATGAGAAGCATTGGTGGGCTAATCTGCTAACAGATAATTAGTGAAGCTAACTATTCATTTAGCAGATTAATGGACCAATTAGCTTCCACTAAAGTTAGTTCCTCTGACTTTAAGTCTGCTAACAAAATTCATACATTTGTTCTTGTTTGTTGTGGGCGTGTCTCAAAGAGTCTGTCAGGCATGCTATTGGCTGACTATGTGTATATGTGACAAGACGTGATTGGCCAATGCAGCAGCAGCAGCAGCAGCTAGCTAAGTAGTATTGTCTAATTCTGCAGTTTTGAGTTGTGTTCACTTATGACATTGTCACATTACAATCTTACAGTGTCAACGACAGCAGTGTACTTTATCAGTTTATCAAGTTATCACTTTACCATTATGGAAGGTGAAGATGTTTTTGTTCAGCCTGAGACTGAAGGGTCTGTTGAGGAGTGTGCAATAGCTGTGGGTGAGGCAGAGGTCCTCAGGTTGAGAGCCAGGAGTCTCAGAATCTGTGGCCCCACCTGGAGGACTACTTTGTCCTTACGTCAAGGGATAAGAGGAACGCCAAAATTCTGTACTTCTGGTGTGTCATGTGCCAGCCCAAGAAGACCACCATCAAGGGACAAGCAGTAAGCCCTACAACTTGAAGTCACATGTTAAGAGGAAACTCCCAGTGCATGCCATCCAGTTTGAGAAGAGGATCAAAGCTGGCTCTTCCTGTGGGAAACACAGGCAATTTTCTGGTAACAGTGCCAGTAGCCAGTTGTCGCAGCCATGTGCAAAGAAAGTATACCAGTCCAGCATTGGAGAGGCATTTGCCTAAACTGCTGGTACTAATGTCCATTAGTCTATGGTGGACAGAAGGATTGTAGACCTGTTTGTCGACAACATGCTACCACTGCCTGATCAAGACACTGAACCCCAGCAAGACGTTGATGTCCAGTGGCACCCTGGGCAGGATGATCTTGGCCAGCCATAAACAGCTGGAGGAGTATCTTACAAGGTATTTATAAATTAAAATTATACAAGTTTATTAAATTATCACTATAGTGTACGTCATATTTTCTTAATTTAATTTAATTAATTATTTATTAAATAATTATTCTCTTAAATTAATGTAATAAAATGTATAATAGCTAACTGAAATAAATGTTATAATATATAATATATGGTATATATATATTCCACTCATGATTAAGTCTGCACAGCCAAAACAACAGTCTGTAGTGGCGCAAAACTATAGCCGCCATTGAGGAAGTACTATTCTGCGCATGCGCAGGGGACTTCACTGCCGGAAGCTCCTCGAGTTGCGTATGCGTAGTAAAACTCGTACTTAAACAGTGGTTTCACTTTGTTAGGCGAGTTGAGCTGAGACCTTCTACGTAACAACACCTCACTCCTCCACGAAGCACTTTTACACTGTTCTCTGGCAGGCATCAAGGAAGCCCTTAACCTTCCATTACCAACTACAATTTAATCAGCGGCTGCTAAGCTGAATGACAGGAATTGAGAAACCAAGCATCATAATAAATAAAAACCTTTTTATTATATTGTTAATTGATCTAATGTCTCTTCAATTTATAATGCTGTTGAAAGGTGATAGAGAGAGACTAAAGTCTCTATGACAACTATCAAACCTTTACACTAGTGACCCCTAGTACAGAACACGGAATTATCATCGCACAACTCGTAAAAAATGAAGAGACTGTGGTATGACGTCAGTGTCTGGGGAGGCTGACCGGAAGGGCAAGTTGACCGGAAAGGGAAAAAGGGCAGAGGGAGCCTCGATCGGCATTCGTGCCCTTTTCGAACGGGGCTGCGGTCAGGACAAGATGTGTTAAGCGACGGTCTAGGTTTGGGAAGTTTTGGGAGAAGCAGCTGCTATACCTGGTGTACTTTGGGTCGGGGCAAGCTTCAAGGATTGGATACCGCAAGACGGACTCGCAGTCGAGGAAAGGAAAACCGAGGTAAGGCGATTACATCTACTCGTAC
>NC_068990.1:71308082-71308572 GCF_001194135.2 Octopus bimaculoides
AGAAGATCTACAGACACGGTTCGAAAACCACCGGACTGACCTGCCTGAGATGCGGTCAGAGCAACGAAACCGTTCTGCACGCACTCGTGCAGTGTCCAGATATTTCAGAGCTGTGGACCTTCGTCAAACGGCTGTTGTCGCATGTTGTCACTTATCAGCCGAGTCTATTGTGAATATTGTTCTGCCACCTTCCTTTAAATGGGAAGGAAAAACGGTTTTCGTAACACTGATATCTATGGCGAAAGAATGCGTGTGGTGGACGCGTTTGAAAGGTTTACAAACAAACACTTTCCTCTCTGGTCAGTCCCTCGTCAACTTTTTCAAGTACCACTTGAAAAAGAGGATGAGGATAGAGAGGAAATTGTCGAATGAAAGTTTCAATAAAAGATGGGTAAATGTGGCAAAAATGGTAAGTATGAAAGACGACACCATTTTAAGCATAAACTTGTAACAAAAAGAGACAAAAAGAGAGAAGGTACTTACTTTCATG
>NC_068990.1:71308799-71316354 GCF_001194135.2 Octopus bimaculoides
TCGCAATCCCCTCCATTTTTTTTTCCGCGATCCCTTTTGATCGAAATTACCCCCCCCCCCCTCCAAGAAAAGCTCTACATTGTATTTTGTCTATTTTCTGTATTAAGCCCTGTGTGGCTATAATAAAAATATATCACAGTACTGGTTGCTGACAAGTTTATAGTTGAGCCTGTGACAGTGGAAATTTCCAGCATCCTTAGCCCCTGCACCACATCCCTGCTGACCGCTATCTGCAAGTGCAAGCCCTGTTAGTCAGAGTGGCTATTCCAGCACATCACCCTAGCCATCCTCTGAGGCAACACTTTTTCCATTTTATCTGCTTGGACCATGAGGTGGTCTGAATTACAGGAAAGTGAGAGAATGTAAGAATTTTGCAGCTTACTACACAAACAATAAAATATTGAGATGATAACAATCAAACTTGTAATAGCTAGAAATCTATCAGTTATTGAATAGAAAAAAAAAATGCAATTACACTCTAAATCTGTAGTAAAAAAAATAGATGCATTGAACAGTATTAAACAAGACTATCACTCAAGAATAGTCCATCTGACAGGTTTATGTACAACTTCAACCACAAAGCTTGGCCTGATCCAAGGCTGGAGTGAAAGATATTTGTCTAAGGATCTGTATGGTGAAATTGAACCTACAACTAAGTGATTGCAAAACAAGCTTTGTCCATCTTAGCCACTCTAACTCTCACATTTTCCCAAACAGATGCAGGGATATTTCCAAAGCTATGTTTTCAGTCCACTTTAATTTATAATTAATGTAATGTTACTATCATTAAATGTGTATAAGTGTGGGTTTCCATACTTGTAATTAGAAGTAGTCAACGCTAGATAATAACACATATAACAATATAATATTTTGAACTGTAACTAAACAATTGGGTTAAATAAAATTTAGAAAACAGTTACCACATTTTTTTCATTACATGTTACATAATCTTGGAATTGTTTTTAATGAAGAATTATTTCCAGTTTGGTGGAAAACAAATGTTTAATGACTGGCTATTCACCCAATCACTGAATTGTAAATTGATTAGGTAGTTACTCTGTTGGCTGAAAAACAGATAAAGAATTATAACTTACAATGCTCAAAGAAACAGTTTTTTTTTTGAGGGGGCTCTTTCCAGGTGAAGCAAAGTTTGTAGAACCTATTTCTTGGTATTTAGTGAGTCAGTTCTGAAAGTGCTGTTGTTAGTTTGCTATACACCTTATTATTGCCTTCACTGATTTCAAAGAAGGGAACCTATGGATAGAAAATGAATAACTGTTTAATCAATAGAAAGTGGAGATTTAATTTGTATTGATGTATGAGGAGAATTTAATGAGAAGTAATGCCAGTAATACTGATCTCTAAGCTCTGTATACTTATCTTCCTGATTTTACCAGCATGGAAGGTAGATATAAATGATGATATGCCAGTGGGTGTAACCAGCCCACTTATGAATACCGCTCATTCATTGGACAATAAACTTTGCTTGTGAAGACCTATTGAGGCAAGCGAAATCAAATCAAAATTGCTGACATGGCCAATGACAGTACCGCCTGATTGGCACTCATGCCAGTGGAATGTTAAAAGCACATCCAAGCGTGATCGTTGCCAGGGCCATAGATTGGCTCCCATGCCGGTGGCACATGAAAAACAACATTCGAGCATGATCATTGCCAGTGCCGCTGCGCTGGCTGCTGTGCAGGTAGCATGTAAAAAACACCTTTTGAGTGTGGTCGTTGCCAGCACCGCATGACAAGCCCCCATGCTGGTGGCACGTAAAAGCAGCCACTACACTCTCGGAGTGGTTGGCGTTAGGAAAGGCGTCCAGCTGTAGAAACTATGCCGGATCAGATTGAGCCTGGTGCAGCCTTCTGGCTCACCAGTCCTCAGTGAAACTGTACAACCCATGCCAGCATGGAAAACGGACGTTAAATGACAATGATGATGGTGATGATGATGATTTATTCTTTTGGTCACAAGCCTAAAGGTCTTGGGCATAGATCAACAGAGACACCAAAATTGAAATGAAAGAAGCAAATTTGACTCTTTCACTTCCCTTCTTCTGGTGACTGAAGCAGGAAGATTATTGTACTGGTATCAGTAATCCTTGCATCAATTCAACTTCCTGGCTTCTCTCACTCATGAAAATGGCTCCGAGACACTCGAACTTCTCCACCTGCTTCACTGTAGCTCCATTAACATGCAAAGTGCACTGGATAGGCTTTCTTGAGAGGACCAATGTCTAAGTCTATGCAACAGTGATTTCCATTCTTGCTGTACAATGCCCAGTAGTAAACCTATTTGGTAAATCTATTTGAAGATTAGCTCCTGACAATTTAACTAACATCAAGTTGTCTGCAAATATCAGTCAACTACTCTCACACCCATCCCTTCCTCCTTGGCTGCAAATATCAATCCAGTTTATAGATAAGTTAAATTAGTAACAGAATTAATTGGATCAATACATTCTTATCTGACAAAGAAGGTCTTTTGTAGACAATGTCATCATAAAACAACTTATTAAATCAGAATGAACATTTTGTTCCTTACAAGTTGTACTTCCTCTCTTGTCTCTTCCTTGTCACCTGTCTCTCAGTTGAACTTTCCACACCATAAAAACATTAATTTCTGTCTCAGGCACAAGGTTACAAATATTGTGAGAGAGAGAACAGTCATGACAGTACTTGATGGGTTCTTACTTTATGAAAACACTTTCAAATGCGAGTTGATCTTGGCAGGATTTGAAACCAGAACATAAATTACTAAAATGAAGTATCACAAGACATTTTGTCCAAAGGTCAACCAATTCTGCTAATAAATGCCAGTTCAAAACTTACCTCAATAACTTTGAAACCTTTTATCTTCAACTGGCGAATTCTAGCTTTGTGAAGGCCTGTCAGAACATAGGATACTTCGTTGTTACTGTGAAACCGACAAAAAGCATTTGGGCCCAACACTAAGAGAGCCACTCTGCAAATAAATACAATATTCATTAAGTTGACTGAGCCACGGAATTAGTAAACTCTAGAATAAAATGATATTAAGAAATCAACTTCCTATTTACACATCCTGTTCTCCTGTCAGCACTCACTTCTACTCACCTTTTTAGAATCCACCTCGACACCTCACCACCACTATTTTATCTCTCCACTTCCACCCTGGTTACTAATATAAGTAGCCAAGTAGCTCCTCTACAGAAAGAAACTGGTTCTGTTCTGGCCCCTTCTTTCATACTTTAACCTCTCACCTCTTAGTATAAGTCCTACTCAGTCAAATGGGATCTTAATGTTGCAGGCTGCATGATGACCTCAGTAGTGTTGGTACCACAAAAAAAGCACCTAGTACATGCTGTAAAGTGGCTGGCATTAGAAAGGGCAGCCAGCCATAGAAATGATGCCAAAAGACATATATTGGAGCAAAATATGGTCTTTGAACTGATCAGATCTTGTCAAACCATCCAACTCATGCAACCATGAAACATGGACATTAAGTGATGATGATGGTGATGAACACTAATGATTTCTAAATTAGGCACAAGACCAAAAATTTTGAGGGGAGGGATTCATTAAATAAATTAGCCCCAGTATTTGATTGATATTTATTAACCTAATAATTGGAATTGGAACTCAAGAGCTCAAACAACTGGAACAAAGGTAGCCAAACATTTTAGCTGACACTGCCAAATCACAGCCTTCTTTAATCTTTTACTTGCTCCAGTCATTGGATTATGGCCATGCTGGGGAATCACATTTGAATTGGTGCTCCAGCAAGGCCATAATTATGATGAATGCAATAATAATAATAATAATAATAAAATGAGATGACAAAGAATCTTGTACCTTTGAACAGAAGAAGAAAACCCAACCATCTGCAAAAGGAGGCTGTTCAGAGCTGTTGTGGTTTTATTTAGGTCATTAGTTTTATTAACAGATTTAAAACCATTTAAAACCCACTGATAGAGAGGTAGAAGTTTGCCATCATGACCAATCTGCATCTCTATGTCTGAAAACACACAAAACATTTCAGTATTAATTACAATGGAAGTGAATGATTTTGAGTCTATTGACTTTAAGGGGTTGTTGAAAATAAGGTTCTCTAAAGTAAAGTAAAGCAAAAGAGTATTGATAATTAGAAGTGTGGGGATGGGTTCAGACTACTAAATGCCCTTTTGTCTTTAATTCTATTCTGGAACATTGGAGCTTGAAGTAGATAAGTTATAAAAAATAGCATGTAAATAATGGGTTAAAAAGAACCCAGCTTTGGACTTTTATTTCATGTTCTCTTGTAGTTTCTAAATCCTTATGACATTTTTTTATTTATTTGCTGGCTGTCTTCAGTGTCTCAAAATAATCAGACATCATAATATACAGATGCAGACATGTTTATTAGTAGTTCAGACTTGAATAGACACCAATGGATAATCAATGCTGAATTATTCAAATATTGTTTAATATTACTTCTTGTTGATGATGATCAATCCCAAACCTGCAGTCAAAAATGTTCCACTTGTGACAATCCTGGGTATTATCATTATTATTATTAATATTTATTTATTGTTTTATTTTTCGTTTTGTTTTTCAACCAAGTATAACCAGGACTGTTTTCCAATGTGAACTTGGGGATGGGTTCAGACTACTTTTTTTCAAGACAGAAGGGTATGTGATTGGAGGAAAGTTTGGTGGTTATTTCTAACAGATCAAGACAAACATGGGTGAGTGATTAAGAAGTTTGCTTGTATCTATGTGGTTTTGAGTTCAATCCAAGTATGTGGCAATTTGGGAAAACATCATTCACTTAAATGTTGGGAATGATTAAAGCCTTAAGAATGAAATTCTGTTGACAGAAATGTTTGGAAGGCTGCTGAAAGGACAGTCTTTTTTTTTGTTTTTGGAGTAGCAGAATTAACCCAATGTCTGTTTATACTGATAGGTTCGCAATCTGGTTCTTGAGTGCCTTTAGTAGAGTTAACTATGTTGGAAACATTTGGCAAATATATGGGATCTGAGGAATAACTTCTCATCATCAGTCTCAGAGACCTTTTCACACCCCCAAGATCTTAACTAGAGAAAAACCAATAAAAAAATGGTAAAAAGAAAAAAAAAAAAGAAATCTCCCACAGCTTGTAGAGCACTAATAAAGTTAGGTGAAACAATTCCATCTGGAAATCCACCAGGAACTTACCACCAATCAACAATAAGCTATTTTGAGAAATTCTTTAAGATTCACAGAGACATTATTCAATATTAAATATGTCTTCTGGAAGATTCACTCAGGAATATGTTAATTGCTGTTGTATTTCTTCAATGGTGAACAACTTCTTCTTTCAGACAAATGTGGGCTTATAACACATTTGATTCATTAGAGTAAGAGGACTTTGAGACATATCTTAATGAATTGAGTATGTTATGAATATATTCATCTGAAAGGAGAAGTTATTCTCCAATGACAAAATGTAACAGTGATTAACTAAATTCTTCATTATTTTCTAAATTAATTGTAACAAAGACAGTGTATTTTCACTGATGTATGGCAACAAAAGGGTTAATATCTTATTTTTAAAGTGTGGTTTCTATGATATTAGATTATTAACACAAAAGCATCTAACAGTTTGTTGTATTTTCCCCACAGTAGTTCACTCCAAGGGTACCTTAACCTTTTACCCTGCAAATTACTCTGTCAAATGTGATGTTTGTTTATTCACTTTGTTTTGAATTAATCATGCATTATCTAGTAGCTTTGAGATTTCAATGCTGTAATTGTTTGTTTTTAGAATGACAATGTAGAGTAGGTATGAGAGGCCAGATACGGTCAGTATAAACCTAAAACAGGTAGAGTATTTGGGCTTGGTATGGCCAGTTTGAATACTAAGGGATTAAAATATCTTCAACTTTAGGACTCTGTAAAACATGCTCATAAAAAAGAGTACCAAAAGCTAAAAGGAAATAAAGTAGTGAAAGTATGCTTACCTGCAGTTTGAAAATGAGGCAAGAAGCAAACAATTTGGTACTTCTCGTTATCATTAATTAGAGTATCAAGTTGTTTAAGAAACTTTAAAAGTAGACTTTCTCGGTGTGACAAATCTGGAGATTTCAGGTCAGGTAGTTTACAAAACACTTCATGATTCTGAAAAATTCATTAAGGCTTAGAATTAATTGCTATCATAAGAAAGCAATTTCATAATCAAAAATAGAGACACAATAGCTGTGATGTCAAGGTGCAAGGTGCCCTGAGAAAGACAAAAGTTGGATTCAACTCCTGCCCTTTTAGAAAGGGCTACCAATCTCCTTTGTGTTATTTAGCCCCAGGACAGCCTGAACTGAGCAGGCCTATGATCGAAGACGTTCTAGCCATGACTGATCCATCTTATTTTCAAACATTATATCTGAGATAAAGCTATCTAACATATTTTCTATTTTAAGATAATAAATAGGGTGTGATTTGAAAGGAATTTAACTGTTATTTCTTGAAGGTTGAACAACTACTGAGGCTCTTTTGTTTGCCTGAGCATCCAGTAGAATAAACAGTTGCTCTGAATAAACAGATGCAAAGAGAGAAAATGGACATAAAAGAGTAAAAAACTGAATGGATAAATATAAAGATACTGACAAAAATTAGTAGCAAACATACTGTAAAAAGTCTGACACATTGAAGAATAAAATGTAGCAGATTATTGGTCTTACCTTTGATAAAGTGCTGAGAAAATTGTCTGGCAGAAGCGGTCCTGTATAGTTGGGCCGTTCTAGTTTGACACTTTCACTTAAATGAAACAGTTCACGGCGTAAGTCAAGTCTTTGTGCTGAGAAAGTACAAAAGATACTCTTGTAGAGCAGTGAGACAACAAGCACAAACGCATCAACATTGCAAACTAATGAGAGAGTCTCTATATCAGGAAATTGGGAGAACCTTATTAATACTGATGGCAAGAAGGAAATGTGTACAAAACGGGAACAGGGAGGGACCACATTGATAGTGAGAGAAATAATAAATCCTTACAGATTCATAGTTAAGTAACTTATATATCAATTTAATGTTTTGGTTCTCAGGCTTAAGTCATTTTTTGCCTATTGGCATGCATTCCTACTCTCTGCCTATGTGGCTGCTTGACCTGCTAGAAATAGCAACCAAATCTGCCACAAATCACAACACACTACCATCTTAAATAAAGGATACATTAGACAATGTAATCCCTGAAGTTGATAAAGATTGGATGGTCATGTTTAGAATATCTTAGACTAGCAGAGACGCCTGGCCTTGCTCGGGAATAAAATGGCATAGTTTTTTATTGCTTTACTTGTTTCAGTCACATGACTGGAGCACCACTATTGGTCAAACAAATCGACTACAGGATTTATTCTTTGTAAGCCAAGTATTTATTCTATCAGTGTCTTTTGCTGAATTGCTAAGTTATGTGAATGTAAACACAGCAACATCAATTATTAGGCAATGGTGGGGGTACAAACACAGACACAAATATACGACAGTCTTCTTTCAGTTTCCATGTATAAAATCCACCCACAAGGCTTTGGTCAGGCTATAATATATATATATATATATA
>NC_068990.1:71316794-71318931 GCF_001194135.2 Octopus bimaculoides
ATATATATATATATAGACACTCACACATACATATACACACAGTAACTTCCAGTCACAGCTATCACTTGTTTTCATGCAACATAATATTTTCCCTAGACTTTTGAGCACAAACAGCATGATGGCTGGACACATTTTCACAAATGATACTGCTTGTATGTTGGTGACGATTTGGTTACAATCTACATGAAATATCAAGACAAGAACACACATGACAGGCTTCTTTTACTTTCTATCAACCAACTCCACTCACAAGGATTTGGTTGGCTAAAGGCTATAGTACAAGACATTTGTCCAAGGTGCCATGTAGTGGGAGTGAATCAAAAATCATACCACCAGGAAGTAAACTTCTTAATCACAGAACCATGTTTGTGTTGTTAATTTCATTTAATTATGCTTTGTTTGTTCATGTTACAGATTCTTTTTCAAATTAGTTTTTTCAATAACCCATCAGACAACTTAACAGAGAATTTCTAAAAGATATTTCTTTTACCTGGAACTAATTTACAAACCTCAAAAACACAAATAGCAGATATAAAAAGGTAAATATGACAAAAATGAAAGGAATCCTTACTTTTTCGTAAATCATGAATTTGTTCCAGCATTTTAGGTTGGAAGATAAAGTCAATGAGTTGGAAGGGATAAAGATCTAGAAATGTCATGGCGACTAAAATATTTAACAAACATTGAGGGTGTTGCAAAATTTCATTCTTTCGCTTTCCAGACTCCAGTTCCTGTAGTATCTTATCCCAAAACTCAGGAATTGGTCCTAAAACAGGTTCAAGATTGGCTACAGAAAAGCAGATTTTTGTGATATCTTTCAATCTATACTTGAAAAACTCTTCAAAATTAAGTCGATTTTTTACATTTGCTAAAAATTCATCACTGACAAAATGAATGTTGTGGAAAAAAAGTATGATGTGCATGAATGTTGAGTAAGTGTATTGATGGAGGTGTTTAGAGATGGGATTTATCAGGTCATCCAGCTCATGGAATAATGGCAACATAGTTTTATCTATAGACTTTGAACAAGATATTTGGAAACCTTTAAATATTGAAGCTACAGTCAATGAATCAGCTTGTTCAAGACTTTCATTAAGTTTTTTTGCAGAGGCTTCAAGAAAATCTGAGTTACGTATTTGTTTTTTGGTTTTGAAAAATCCAAGACAAATAATTGCAGTTTCTTCAATAGAGAGACTTTCTGAAATTGAAGGTAGACATTGAAGTATTTGAACAGTAATTTCCAAAGGCATTTGGCGGGCAAGATTGGCATAGAACAAACTGAGAACTATTTCATGCTTGTTTAATAACCGGTCTTCAATAATTCCAAAAAATGTATGCTTGAACTTACATGTTCTATAATAATGGAGTAAAAAAAAGAAATCATTTGCTTGAAAGAATTGCTTTAAAGTAAAATCCTTTGAATGTAATACACATTGGTTATCAATGACCTTAGCCATTTGGACACCAATCTTTTGTTGTTGCTTTGTTGAGCTGGACCGGAATTCAAAATGAATTATAATGTTCATATAATGAAATAATTGCTCAGTATTCCATTTTGGCAGTTGGTCAATCAGAAGTCGACAAATTTCAAGAAATATTTTATTTGTGAATAACTTATGACGCGTTTCTGCTGAGAATTTTGATAAATTGTGGAATTTATCAAGGATCTGTGTTGGAGAATATGTCTGAAAGTTATGAAGAAAATCATTCAAGTCTGTAGTTTGGTTTTGACTACAATGTTTGATATATACCCGAGGTAAAAAGAACGACTGATATTCTTGGTTGTGAGATAAATAATTATAAAAATGCTCATTTTCAGTTTCTTGATGTTGAAAAACTGGGGTATATTTATCTTCTTGGAGGGAAGAATAACTTTTTTTCAGGAACTGAACTTTTTGATTTTTTCCTTGGACCAAATTGTTTTGATTCTGATAAAATGGTAAGTACTGATGGAGGGAAGATATTTGAAAACCAACAGTTTTCTTTAGTTGGTTGTGAAATTCTTTGAAACACAAAGTAGAAACAGACGACGATTTGTAAAGAAGGCCAAGGAATTGCAAGGAAACTCTTTTGGAACAATTTTGGCAAATAGTTTTTAGAAGCATTGTCCTTTGAGATGAGAATCTGCAGAGAAAAT
>NC_068990.1:71318941-71326029 GCF_001194135.2 Octopus bimaculoides
AAAAAAAAAAAAAAATATAAGACAGATTTATCCATCTCAAGGTCAACATTCAAAAGTTAGCTTAGTTAACTGAATCACTGATAGAATAGGAGTATCATAGCATCTATAAATAGTTTAAACTACATTTCTTAATCTCTTCCAGCAGTCAGGGAAGACATTTTGTTCTAACAATGAGATGTACAATATACACCTAAATGGTACTAGCCTTGAAGAACACTTCTTTCATGAGTACCACTCTGAAGGAGAGATGACCTAGACTGAGTATCTACAAAGTAATTACAATTCTAAGTAAAAGGAAATTATATCTAGTTTCTATTTAATTTTGTTTTCTTGAAAACTTACTAAACACTTTAGCTAAGCACCAATTGTTTTAATCAGTCACTAAAGTAACGGAATATTTATAGCACTCCATTATAAATGAAGTATTCCATTTATAAGATGTAATAAGATATCCTCATGATTTTAGCTATAGTGGAATTGGATTAAATAGAGGTACTGGTAGTATATGGCATATGGGTGAACATTAACCTTGAGAATAACTCAATTTTGTCTTTTAGACCCAGGACCATTTTTGAATGACTGTTTTGGCAGAAAAGTAGGCAAGTGTTACCATACTTCAAAGCAGAAAATGCAAGTTTTTTTTTGATTCTTGGCTGAAACAATTTCACTTTATATACACTACAAATGACCCCAAGAAGGTCATTAATATCACACATCCATTGTTTGTTTCCCAGATGACATCATTTGCATAATAGGAACACTCATTTACAACTATCTCATGATGTCAAGACAAGGAGACACAAACACACACACACATATATAAATATATGTATATGAGTCTTTTCTGTTTTTGTCTACCAAATCCACTCACGAGGCTTTAGTCAGCCTGGAACTGTAGTTGAAGATACTTACCCAAGGTGTCATGCAGTGGGACTGAACCTGAAACCATGTAGTTAGAAGCGAACTTCTTAACTGCAAGTGATATCTACACCTAAAAACAATATCTTTACAAACTGAAGGTACAGCACAGTTTCGAATCCAAGAGGAAATACTACAATACCTAAATAGCTTTATGTTTAATCTCAGGTCAGTTTTGATGAAAGGTATTCCAATAGTGACCTTCCTATCTTATTTCAGACATGGTGCATCCTAGCACCATGTTATAGAATGGGGCCTTACTTTTTAAGGATGTAATTGGAAAGAGATTTGTTTGTTATATTTAGTAAGTTGATAGAGCACATAGAGGACAAACCAGCCTCTCAGAAATTTAGACTTGAAATTTGACAGCAAAAAGTATCAGAACCAGTTATTCAATATAAATAATTCAATCAATTATTGCTGATCAATGGATTTTATCATTTGCTTTGCTTTATGGTATGTGCTCAATCCTACTAACTCTGCTTCTTCATAACTTTTTAAAAAATGCTTATTTTTTAATGAAATTTTCCAGAGATACATTTTTGATGGTGTAGATGATGATTATATTGTGGTATAATCATAATCTACACCATCAGGAACATGTTTGTAGAAAATTTTATTAAAAAATATTCATTTTTCAGAAAGTTATGAAGGAACAAAGTCAAGGGAGAATGCCTTCCTTTTAGTACCAACTCACCTAAGACCACCTCCAGTTCTAAATTAATTGAAACAAAAACAAATATAATAATAATAATGTTAATAAACAACAGAAACTAAACACTATACATAAATAAACTGATACTGCAATATGTAAAGATGAGACTGCTATTTTTAGCAGTTTGAAAGCCTATGCAGAGGCACTGTCAGTAGGAGCCTTTAAATAATTAAACCTCAGGTCAACTCTGATGCAGAAACCTACAATTAAAGACACTCCAGCAGTAACCATCTCGTTGGTTAGGATTTGTAGTGCTACATTATATGACAATTTCCAAATTACATGTGGTAATATCTCTAAACCCCACTTTTTTGTAGAAACTGGAGTCTAAGTCACAAGGTGTTGATAAACATCTGAAACGATTTTGAGCATTAAGGGTGCCGAATTATTAATGAACTAATTCTAAGGCTTAAAACTCACTAATTTCCAGTGAAACATCAATGTCGTAACTAGTATTCACCAAACATATATTTCACATGAAATATTCCAACTAATGACTGAATTTTTATTGCTCTTTATTAATTTTTGTTAAGTATTTTCATTAAATTTCTTTAAACATTTCTTATTAAAACAGTAATGACACAAAATAATGAATGAATTGTATTTATATTAAGAAATTTTTTATTAATTATATTTTGGGATTATATTTTAGAAATTTCCATGATGTGGGTCTATAAGTTACACAAGTCTGCATTTTTAAATGAAGTAAATAATGATTCTGAACTGTTTTTTTAATGCTGATTTCAAATGTGTATTTAGTTTTTGCTTATCATGTACAGATTTTGTCCAAATGGCTGCCAAAGATATGATGATTTTTCTTGTCATTCATTCCCTTTTGTGGCATACTTTTAGATAAAAGTATGATGAAATTAAGAAAAAATGACTACAATAATAATAAAAAAGATATGAATAATGTATGTAGGCTTACATATTGACTAAATATATATTTTTAATGCACTTACCATGGCCTTAAATGTAATTTTACTATTTTTCAAACTTCCTTTTCTTTTGATTTCCTTCCAGCTTTTGATAGTTGCTTGCAGTCTCTCTTTAGCAGTAAACTGCTATCATGTTTACATTCCACCTGCCCTGGTACCTCCGCTCCATTTCTTTAATGTTTTGGTGAAATCTCTCAGTGTGCTCTTCACTTAGATTGCCAGGGTCCTCTGGGAAATAGTCAAGGAGTGAAGAAAGTGCATTTTAACACTCATGTTACACCCAAGCATTTTGAAGTTTTGCAACATGGTATCAACTATGACTTTGTAAGTTGAACACTTATTGTTTCCCAAAAAGTTCTCGACAACACACCTGAAGCTCACCCCTGCCTGTTTTTTGAGATTCATTCATGGATTTCTCATAATCTGAGTCTTCCATTAGTTTATGAATGTCAGGACCAATAAATATTCCTACTTGAATTTTCTCACTGGTTATATTTGGGAATTTTTTTGAGAGATACTGCAACCACGGTCCATCTGCAGGCAAAGATTTAACAAACTGTTTCATCAGACCCAGTTTGATGTGTAAAGGAGGTAGCAGTACTTTTGTGGGTTCAATCAAGGGCTCATGCAGAATGTTATTGGATCTAGGAAAAACACTTCTTTGTGACCAGTTTTTAACCATCCAGTGCTTTTCTTTAATTCTGCTATCCCTCTCACATAAGAAACAGCATTTTTGTGTAGTTTGCCTGCTGGCCTAAAAGCATGCATATAATTCTAAAATCTTCACACACTTGCCAGTGGTATTTTGCATACTTTATATTTTACAAAGTTTTTTTTTTTTTTACATTTTCATACGTTTCCTTTAGTTGTACAGAATGTACCACTGGAATGGATGAATACTTATTTCCATTGTGTAGCAAGACAGCTTTCAAACTCCCTTTGGAGGAATCAATGAATAGCCTCCATTCTGAGGGATTGTTCTCGATCTCAAAATAGTTTAGCAGGTTTGGAATATTACAGCAAAGCACCATTGATTCATCCTCAGCAAAGAATGGTAACAACTCATGTTCCTTGTGATGATACCAAGAGAAGGTTCCTGGTAACAAAAGCCTAAATCCAAGAAGTTCTGCTGCATCCTGTGGTAGGTTCAAATTTCACATCAAATCATTGAGCTCTTCCTGTGTAAATAATTGCGGATTTTCGATTTCGTCAAGAGTGTAGTCATCACCTTCTTCTGCACATTTGTCTTCTTCATCACTATCTGATGCAACATTCTCTAAAACAAGTGGCGGGAGAGGAAATGGAATGTCAACTCCATGTGCAATAAGCCGTATGTATAGCCGAGGGAACACTTTGATACATTATCCTACGTTTATATTTTGCACTGTACCCATCAACTTTACTAATGCAGAAATAACAATCATCAACTTGGTTACTCGGCTCTCGCCATACCATTGGTATTCCAAAGGGTGTTTCTTTTTTCTTATCGACTTTCCAGAGTCTCAGCCCCTGACTGTGAAGCTCAAGGTTTGTCTTCATCACCGAATTTGACACCAAAATAAGTGAAATATAAATTTTTTAGAAGATCAGTTATATTTTGTTTCTGCTTAATGACAACATACCTGCCACAAATGTAGCAGAATATGTTTGGATTGTTCACGCACTTACGTCTATATGTATACATTTTAAATGTAAATATTATCAACGACTGATGTACACAGCTTTTCAAAGTCACATCGTCTGTTAATTAGACGACTGTTTAATAAACTTTATATTGGCTGCTATTTTACCTTTGTGGAGGCGCAATGGCCCAGTGGTTAGGGCAGCGGACTCGCGATTTCGATTCCCAGACCAGGCGTTGTGAGTGTTTATTGAACGAAAACACCTAAAGCTCCACGAGGCTCCGGCAGGGGATGGTGGCGAACCCTGCTGTACTCCTTCACCACAACTTTCTCTTACTCTTACTTCCTGTTTCTGTTGTGCCTGTAATTCAAAGGGTCAGCCTTGTCACACTGTGTCACGCTGAATATCCCCGAGAACCACGTTAAAGGTACACGTGTCTGTGGAGTGCTCAGCCACTTGCACGTTAATTTCACGAGTAGGCTGTTCCGTTGATCGGATCAACTGGGACCCTCGACGTCGTAAGCGACGGAGTGCCAACAACAAAATTTTACCTTTACTAATATTAGATCAGAATTGGTTTATAGCAATCTATTTTGTTGAGCAAAATAAATCAGATAATCACCGTTATATGTCTGATACGATAATACAGAAAAACTAGACGTGAAGGAGAAAAACTAATAACAAATCTGAAATCAACGTAAAAAATTACTATAGAAAGTAATGTAGACATTTAAACAGAAAACCATGCAGACTTGTTATCAACAATCCCGTGAAGAGGTCAATAGCATAAGTTTGCCTACTGCCTCCCGGTCTAGTGTGTTTGTTTATTTTGTGTTTAGTTAGTAATGTAATTTAACACATACGTTTAACAAAAGATACACAAAAATACTCCTAACATACAACTATATAATAAATATTAATCGGGTGTTGGACACCACAGGTAATGCTATGCTGGAGCACCGTCGTATTAGTATTAAGATAAAAGAAAATCTTATAAAATCTTTATAAAAGATATATAAAAGGCTTCTAATTTTATGAAAAGAATAATAATGTAGAATTCTTAATTTAAAACTATTTTTATATTCCACTTCAACAGGATATCGTGTTTAAAAAAGTTATTTTATTATGCTGCACTAACAAGTCACACATTATAAAATATTGCTATAACTTAAAAGCAACTCTAAAATAATCGAAATTACTAAAAAAACTGTGAGAGAAATTATAGTTACCAATTTTCAATAATGAATTTTAAAAGTCATAATAATAGTTATAAAATATACTGAAGTAAAGGACGGACGAGGGTAAATACCGAAACATTGGATTTCGGACATTTAAAATCACACGTGATACGTTGTGACTTATGTCCCTTTACATGATTGTTTAGCCCAGTGTAGCTCTTGTGAGCTCCGATCGAGGAAATCAGTCCTGTTCTTGTGATCATCATAGTGTTTCCGAAATTTTCTAAGGATTTGTGCATTATGAATACCGACGATTATGATTCTGCAAAAAAAAATTTTTAATTACAATTTATTTCATTTGAAGCATTTGGTGCTGAATTGAAATTTTTCTTTCTTTCTTCCTTTTTTTTTCTCCTTTGTGTTTCTTTTTTCGTTCATGCTTTAGTTTTCGGTTTTGGATTTGTATCTTAATGTGATTTTATATTATATATGTATCATATACATACTTGTTATATATGTTATAAAATAATTGGTACTTTTTGGCTATCTCACCCCCATTAAAAAATTGGGTTATCTCCCTCAAATAAAAAAAATTGTTAAACCCTCAATAAAACAAAAAAACAAAAAAATGAAAAATTAATAAACATGAAAAGGGAAAAGATTAGACATTGAATCTGATAATATTTTTATAACAAATCATACAAAACTGAAAAAATTAATAAACATGAAAACTGAAAAAAATTAATAAAAGGGAAAACTGAAAAAGTTAAACATCTTATTGAAACTGATAATATTTTTATAACACATCAAACCATGCCTATTGAGGACCCAATTTTTTAATGGTGGTGAAATAACTAAAAAGTACCAAATAATTAATATAGTAAAAAAAAAACTAGACATTCTGTGTTGCGCTTAATCTCCCTGAGAACTACGTTAAGAGTACGCGTGTCATTCACTTGCACTTCAATTCACGAGCAAGCTGTTCCCTTGATCGAATCAACTGGAACCCTCGTCATCGTAACCGACGGAGTGCCTTTTTTTTTTTTTGATATTTGAACCCATGTTTTGAGAGGGTTGATGTAAGAGATAAATTAGTTGTGCAGTTATCTCTAATGAAGGGTGGGAGAATTTGATTGTGATGCTATTTATTCTGTATTAGAAGATTGTTTATGGATTGTTGTAGTGTGAGAAAGCCGTGTAGGTTCAGAGTGAAAAGATTGAATACAAAAAAAAAAAAAAAAAAAAAAAACCTGGCCGTTATGGTGCTTAATCTGGGAAACGGTAAATTCTAAGCGTTTTGGTGCTGCCTAAATGGCGTCGCTGACTCGACACAGACATCAAACATGTTTCCCACGCCTCGCTATTCATCTCTCCCTTCCTCTGTTTATGTATGTGAGCATCTAGCTATGTTCGTACGTATATGTAATCTCTCTCTCTCTCCTTCTCACTACATCTCTTTCTGTGTCTATATTTTTGCGCATACATATGCGTGTATGTATGTATGTATGTATGTATGTATATATGTATGTATGTATGTATGTATGTATGTATGTATGTATGTGTGTGTGTGTGTTTGCCTCCTATGCCAAAACGTACTGTCATTAAGACATGTTAAATCTCCAGTCAACCATGCCAAATCGTTGGCGTCAATCAGCTGCGCCCAATCAGCTCATTCTGAGTTAGCTACTCCTTGTTTTGTGGTATTGTTTCTTAAGG
>NC_068990.1:71326545-71328365 GCF_001194135.2 Octopus bimaculoides
AAATGTAGGCGCGTGTGTACATGACATAATAAGGGAATCATTTATGTTCTTTTTATGCGCCTGTATTGACTATTTCTGATGCGTAACTGGGGCTTGTATTGTTACGTTGTCTTATAATGCGACGAGCTGGCAGAATCGTTAGCGTGCCTGCCAAAATGCTTAGTGAGATTTCATTCGTCTTTACGTTCTGAGTTCAAATCCTGCCGAGGTCGACTTTGCCTTTCATCCTTTCAGTGTCGATGAAATAAGTACCAGTTAAGTACTAGGGTTAATGTAATCGACTATCCTCCTCCCAGCAAATTTCAGGCCTTGTGCCTATAGTAGAAAGGATTATTACGTTGTCTTATAATGAGGCAAGCCGGCAGAATCGTTAGCACGCCGGACGAAATGCTTAGCAGCATTTCTTCCGGTTTTACCTCCTGAGTTCAAATTCCACGTCGGTCTACTTTGCTTTTCATTCTTTCGGGATCGGTAAAATAAGGATCAGTTAAGCAATGAGAGTCAATGTAATCGACTTAACCCCTTCCCTCAAAAACTACAGGTCAAGTATAATAATTTGAAACCGTTATTATGTTGCTTCACGGAATAAGTCGTCGAATTCTGAAAACGTCTATTCGGTTGCGTAGTGCAGCTCGTACCATTGTCATTTCTTTATTGCCCACAAGGGGCTAAACATAGAGGGGACAAACAAGGACAGACAAAGGGATTAAGTCGATTTCATCAACCCCAGTGCGTAACTGGTACTTAATTTATCGACCCCCGAAAGGATGAAAGGCAAAGTCGACCTCGGCGGAATTTGAACTCAGAACGTAACGGCAGATGAAATACCGCTAAGCATTTCCCCCGGCGTGCTAACGTTTCTGCCAGCTCGTCGCCTCGAACCCTTGTGCTTATTTGAAATTTATTTTGTGATCTTTTCATCGATGTGCAAGTGCATCTTGGTGGTGATAATTGATTGGTGACCTACGGAAACTTGTGAAATTCTTTGCTTGATGGTTGTGTCAGCAAGACGCACGGAAGAGAAGGTGATATTTATTGTTAATTTGGTTGGGTACATTTGATAGTACAGTGAACTCATACTAAACAATGCTATTGTAAGGGAGGCAACTTTACTGTACACATGGGACATAACTGTGCATAGCATATCTTGGCGTTCAAAGTCATTTTATTGCGTTTAGTATCGTACTTGTAATCTTTTGTCTTGTATTTATTTCTCTCATTGGACTGCGGCCATACTGGGGCACCACCTTGAAAGGTTCACCCTAGTACTTATTTTCTAAAGCCAGATCTTTATTCTATCGGTTTCAATTTCCAGAACTGCTAGATTACGGCAGCATAAACAAACCAACACCAGTTACTAAACGGTGGAGGGGCTCAACACAAACATAGAAACATACATATTTCGATATATATATATATATGTAGTGGATCTTGCATGCATGAAGTGGATTCGATCCACCATAGCCAAATTTAAATTAACATTGCAACAGAACTTTTCCCACGGTGGAACAATGGGTTTTCTCTGACAGCAGTTTTACATTTTCCAGATGCCTTTAGCTAGGCCGAAACAATGTCTTCACCACTTGACCCTTTCTAACCTCTTCTACTTCACCAAAAGCTAGAATAGAGATAAGAAGACCACCAACTAAATCTATTGTTCTCAATGATATGTCTATCCTTCTGGATAGTTATAAAAGCAAGAAACCCCAAGCAAAAATAAGTTAGTCACCAGTCGGTGACGACTCTATTTTTGACGAGATAGTGCGATAGAGAGAGAGAGAGAGGGAGAGAGAGAGAGAGAGAGAGAGAGAGAGAGAGAG
>NC_068990.1:71328413-71329080 GCF_001194135.2 Octopus bimaculoides
GAGGGAAAGAGAGAGAGAGAGGGAGAGAGAGAGATAGTGCGAGGGAGAGAGAGGGGGAGAGAGAGAGACAGAGATAGTGGGAGAGAGAGAGAGGGAGAGAGACATAGATAGAGCGAGAGAGAAAGAGAGAGTGAGAGAGAGAAAGAGAGGGAGAGAGAGAGAGAGAGAGGGAGAGAAAGAGAGACAGAGATAGTGCGAGGGAGAGAGAAAGACAGAGATAGTGGGAGAGAGAGGGAGAGAGAGAGATAGAGCGAGAGAGAAAGAGAGAGACAGACAGACAGAGATAGAGTAAGAGAGAGACAGAGATAGAGTGAGAGAGAGACAGAGAGACAGAGATAGAGTGAGAGAGAGACAGAGAGATAGAGAGAACGCGTTTTCAGTAATTGAAATTCACAATTCTAATCAGTGTACATGAACGTCCAACCTATGATTGATCTTGAACAGTTTCGATTAACATTCTTGTGTCGCCAATACAACAACCGCACTACCATATATTTTTCTTTTAAGGCGAGGTTATACCACAAATAAGGTTCCGTGACTACATGGGGCTATGGGTACACACGTGAAGTTAGTTTTACAATATCGACCCGCAAAATCCTTAGCATCGTATTGTTTTTGGGTTGTTCTCACTTTTTTTTGTTTTTGGCATTTTATTTTTTTTATTTTT
>NC_068990.1:71330160-71333593 GCF_001194135.2 Octopus bimaculoides
TATATATATATATATATATGAATTTAGAGGGATATATTATCCAGGTAGATACAGTGGTAGCTCTCAGTTGTGTTCCAGGTTACGGCTAACCACATCGATTAGTATTTAACGTATACAACTTCTAGATGTCACTCACGTTATAAATTTCTTCGATGGGTAATTCTGTGTTCGCTTCACTAGATGTTTAGATTATCTGTAGTGTATATTTGGAATAATTATAACGATAGAGAATATGGAGACTGGTACATCATCGAAATATACGGTATGTAAAAGCCAATCTGGTTGAAAGATCCTGAACAAAGCTTCACAGAAAATTATGCCTGGTTGCATATGCGACTACTCCTATTCTGTGCAGCGGAAACACGTGTAGGTCGTCGTAACCATAAAGATATGCTGTAAAATAAAAGAAAATAAATACTGAGGATGTGGCAGTCTCTAAATTCTCTATCGTTATAATTATTGCATATAAGTATGGTGATGCAAACAGGAAATATAGAAGTCATAATATGAGTATATGTATATTTTTATTAATATTTAATAGAAGCAACAGAATGATTCAAGGTCTGAGAGTTTCGTGCGTTGGCACTTATCAAATTAGTTTACAGGTCGAAGAGTTGTAGGTTTATATAACTCGTGAGAATTATATTTTCCTCTGGATTGTTCTAGATTGGACTTCAAGTCATAACAATGTCACATGGATAATTCATATTTTTCAAATAGTTTGCCCGTTATGTCGTTCCAAGAAGTTGAATTAACGAATTAATAAATAGCAAAGAAATAAAGAGAGAAAGAAAGAAAGCTTGTGCGTATCTTCTCTCTCTCTTTCTCTATTTCCCACACACACATATACACACACACAAACCCGCCACAAAATTCGCACAGACACACATAGACACACACAGATACAGACACACATGTGAGACTATATAGATTAAAAATATGATATATAGGCATACACGTATATACACGCGCATATATATATAATTACATAACATGTATATATACATGTGTGTATAGGTTTGTGTGCGTGTGTGTATATGTGTATCATCCGTGTGTGTGTAGTGTGCGCGCATTTGTGTGTGTATGTGCGTATCTGTGTGTGTGCGCGTGTGTGCGTGCGTGTTTGTGCATGTGTGTGTGTGTGTGTGTGTGATGTGACAACTTTCGAACTGTTATAATACTAGAGTACCCGATAATCCTAGAGTTCGCGGAGCAATTGTTACAAATGTACATCAGTGTTTTTCAACCGGGGTTTCCCGGAACCCTAGGGTTCCGCAAAAGTTTTCTAGGGGTTCCGCGAGAAAGAGTGAGATAAGCTAATGCTAATTTCATAATCGTAATATTACATGCACAACATATACATGCACAACATATACATGCACAACATATTGGTTATTGTAATATTGTAATATAGACATCATCCTATCTAACCTATTATGTTATCAAAAAAATATAACATATATATATGATATTTATCACGTGAATTACGATGAAAAAATATGAGAAAGATATGATGTATAATTTTTTTTTGTGTAGGGGTTCCTTGAGACATGTAATTTATTTTAATGGTTACGCAAGAGTAAAAAAGGTCGAGACACACTGATGTACATGATGAAAGTTGTTGATGAGAGTATGAGGCTGTAAACAAAAATGCCAAATTAACAGGGAAATAAGAAAATTACATCTATCACTCCCAAAATATTATACAACTTCTATTACTCATAAAACGTATAACATGTAGTCAATAAATTCAGTCTTTATTACACATTGTTATAGATGTATATGTATTCAAATCTTCCAAAATATATGCATATTTACACATGGGGACATATTTACACATGGGTATATATTTACACATGGATGTTACAAACAAATTACATACATTTTCGAAAGGTCATCGAGGAACATTGGTGACAACATATAAAGTAATGACAAGGTAACGGACTGATAGCTAATGAGTTCTGATCTCTCCGATTGGAAGGTTAAAATTTTACATTCAGGTTAAAACTTTCTTCACACAGTGAAATGTGACTATACTGCAATGTAAAGAAAATTATGTTTCCGCTTTTAACTGCAGCTGAAATTACTGGTGACTCTGATATTTCTAACATAATCTAATCGTGCTGTATCAATAAATGTTAAGAGTTTTCTATAGAATAAAACGCTCTCCCATCATATCTAGGGTCGGATTAAGACTCAAAGAAGCCCTAGCACTTTTAAGATTTTGGTGCTTCCCATATATGTGTAATTCAAGATATAAACAATGATAAACAATAAAATAGGATTTTATTTTTCAAAATGAAACAAGCCTAACAATAAGACGGAAAATAATATTTATTTTTCCGTACTTCCAATCTATTTATATTTGAAAAGTTTTCTCTTACATTATTGACTGCAAAGTCTTTGATCAGATCCTCACTATGACACCATGAACACTTCGAAATTATATTTCCGATCATATAAACCACTTCGAATTTTATTTTAGCAAGTTTAAAGTAAATTCTTTTTATGTCGTAAGCCATTTACCATTTCTGTGGTACTCCACTTCTCTTGATGCCCTAAGCACGTGCTTATTTTGCTTAATGAGCAACCCAGCGCTGATCATATCACAGAACGTGAAGCTAATTTCGGTAAAAAACAAAAAACAAAAACAAAAACAAAACAAATGCTAAAACAAAACAAAAACAAAATAAAACAAAAAATAGTACTAGACAAACAAATACAACCTCAGTGATATCAATAAAACAGAAGTTTAATGAATATTAAAACAGCTGAAATACAAGAAACTTGCCGTATGTGGGTGGTATAGATTACAGAACATGTGACTACTTTTTTATGCCAAATACATGAAGCATCACAGAAAGAGGACAATATCGATTATTAAAACATTGCTCTCATAATCAATATTCAAAGTTTTATTGCGAAGGTGAACGACCAAACAGGAATGGGCAATAATATCATTTTACTCTCTGATGATAAATTCGAATATTTTTAAGTGCCTCATGCAAGTCGTCGACTCGTATCACTGTAGATAATTGTTGTCGTGCAGCGTAAAGAGACTAAAAATTACATGAGATATTTAATTAGTCGGCTGCGTGGATAGAACTACTGTCTACTCTCCCAGAATCTTGTCAGGATTAGAACCATCGATCCTGATCAACTCAGTTACAATGTCGAAACTCACATTCACACATGCATACCATATATGTATTATTATACAGGCACACACATACACATGCGCACATATACACACATACACATATACACACATACACATATACACACATACACATATACACACATACACATATAATACAACTCCTATATTCCAATGACCTCAGTTGGTCTTACTGCCTTTATAAAACCACGCGTTAATACACATACATACATACATACATACATACATACATACATACATACATAATTATTGGGG
>NC_068990.1:71333844-71336601 GCF_001194135.2 Octopus bimaculoides
GAATGACTTACATACATACATACATACATACATACATACATACATACATACATACATATCCAAGAATGAACCTACGGAGTTGGCAGAAAACTTTAGACCCATTGCTTATCCATACATTACGTGCAACCTGTACAGTAACTACCTCAACCAATTCCTCCGGGGTCATTGTGAATCCAGCAGCATAGTGAATGATGAGCTAGCCACTGGAAAGAAAGGAGTGTGAGTGTGTGCCGAACAACTTTAAAAAAAAAACTGTACTGTTTGAAGGGAAAAAACACTGTAGGAGGCTTGCAACAGTATGGCTTGATTATAAGAACGTGTTTAACTCTATTCTCCACTCAAGGCTGCTGAAGTGTCTACATTTGGTTAAAGTGCCTGCTACCTTTACAGCTGCTATTGAGAAGCTCACAAAGACCTAAGCAACAACTTTTACTCTTAGAACCGAGAGCGGAGCGATCGTCTGCAATGTTATAAATATTTCAAAGGGACTAGTCCAAGGAAATAATAGTCTCTCTCTACAATTCTGTTCCTTTTGGCATTCAATCCATGATCATTCTTGCTACAAAAATCAAATGGTTACATGTTAGGGATAACCCATAATTTCTTTGTGGTTGACCTCAAGATTTATATTAACAATGCCAAAAAGCAACGGCAATTTCAGCTGACATAAGAATGGAATTTGGCCAGAAGTAATGTTCATATTTGGTTGTTGAACGTGGAAAATCAATCCCTCACACCTAAAACATGTGCGTCAATAATGTGACCATCTCTCCTGTCCCACACAAAGAATTCTGCAAGTACCTAGGCATTGATGAAATTATACGAAGGTACTTTGAATACAGATAGAGTGACCCAAAAATATTATACCAAACTTAAAAGAACCAGTGCTGATCCAAATATTTGGGAATTCTTGACTGGTCTGCAGAAGAAATCCACTCCATAGACGTTAAAGCCCGCAAGATTCTGGCATCAACTGGAAATCTCTACAGAAAAAGTGATATCAACCGGATCTACATAAGAAGAGGAAAAGGAGGTAGAGGCTTGAAACCAGTGCATAGAGCTTTCAAATGTCGTATAGTATCTCTCAGGCAGCACTTGCTGAACAACAACAGCAATAATAAATTAACAACAACAGTATATTAACTTAGTGCTGAAAAGTGAAGAGAGCAATATCTTCAGTGTCGGAAGTGAGATCCTCAGGAAGCACACTTTTCTCGATGATCTCCCATATAACCCCAGCCGGACTAACATACTTCACCGAAGACCACGATGTGAAAAGCTCAGCATACTAAAAACTAGACCATGCATAGGTATGTTTTCAGAAGGCTTGAAAATGACAGTAATACCGTCAGTAATATCGACATGATGCGGAGCCTCTTTTGGACTCGTAACCACTTGATCACATCGTATTTCGAAGTCTATGCATTTGCAATAGAAGAACAGGAAATTGTTAAATCTGCCTGGTAACGACGGTAGTTTTTGTTGGACGTCCTGTAGAATAAAAAAACCTGTCAAAGGAGGCCTGGCTGTGTGGTAAGAACTTTGCTTTCCGACCACATGGTACCGAGTTCAGTCTCACTGCGTAGCACATTGGGCAAGTGTCTTGTACTATAGCTTTGGACCGCCGACCAAAGCCTTGTGAGTGGATTTGGCAGACGGAAACTGAATGAAGCCGTCGTATATATATATTCTTTATTTTCTCTCCCTGTTTCTTTCTGTGTTCCTTTCTGTGGAAGAGCGTAGGCTCGAAACGTTAAAGACTTTTTTCACTTCCGAGCGTTAAACTAATACATCTGTTTGTTGTCTACACCACCTGTCTTCGTCTTCTGTTTTTTTTTGTGAATTCTCCCTATATATGTATGTATGTATGCATGTATGTGTGTGTGTGTGTGTGTGTGTATGTGTGTCGTTGTGCTTGTGTTTGTCTCCCACCACAACTTGACAACCGGTGTCGGTCTATTTACGTTCCAGTAATTTAACGGTTCAACAAAAGAGGCCGATAGAATAAATACCAGGCAATAAAAATAGTACTGGGGTCGATTCATTTCTGCAAGGCGGTGCTCCAGCATGGCTGCAGTCTAATGACTGAAAAAAGTAAAAGATAAAAGATAAAAAGGACGGAAGAACTCATTAGTCAACGGGGAGTCTTCGTTTATACATCTCTTTAGTAGAAGGAAAACTCTGACGTAACGCCCGCGAGTTAGTTTGCATCCAATGACGTAGGGTAGTTCTTTTTTGGGGGGTAAATGCTTACGTTGTTTAGAGGATAAGATTGACTCAGTGTAAGGTCTTTCCTCACATCAAAAAGCTTCAGACGCAGGAATTGGTTGATTTCTACATCTCAATTAACATCCCTGTTATGTGATGCTTAATATGGCTGGCTGCATCATGTGGCCAGGAAAGGCAAAACACTCACGATGAAATTAAGGCATGTGCTACTTTGTGAGGGAAGCCCTTTGAATTCCTGCTGTAAAAGGAGCCCACCGTTGTCACCACATGTGTAAAAGAGTGTGGACCCCTACCCAGACTGAACATCCACATCGGTGCTGCTAATGTTTAAGAAAACAATAAAGCAATGGTATTGCTCGAAATCGAGATGTAACTATTACGGAAAATTGTGCTTGTCAAACACAAAAATATTAAATATTTACTGTTACAAAATTCTACAGTGAATATCATGCCGTAAGTTAGTATTAAAAAAAAAACCCCAGAAAATTATTTACTTTTTACGTATTTAATAATTTTAAAGCATACTTT
>NC_068990.1:71339658-71340001 GCF_001194135.2 Octopus bimaculoides
ACCAGCTTGTTTAGCCAAAAATCTGGGCAAGGCACAACGGACAGACGGTAGGTGATTACAGATGCTATAAACACCTGCACCACCTCCGCTCTACACTTCAAGGACAGAGACCTTCCGGACCACTTCCGTACTATGGCTTCCACCTTGTTCACTACCTCGCTCCAATTCTTCTCCGTCGGAGAGTCTGAACCAAACCAAACTCCAAGCAACTTAACAGGACCATCTGTCCAGTGTCCGACGACACTGGATGATATCGACTTGTTCCTCCAGGTGCCGAGACGCAAACCGATGGACTTGTCCTTGTTAACTTTTGCTCCAGCCACCGCTTCGTATCTTCGGAGAG
>NC_068990.1:71340011-71340675 GCF_001194135.2 Octopus bimaculoides
AGGTGCCGAGACGCAAACCGATGGACTTGTCCTTGTTAACTTTTGCTCCAGCCACCGCTTCGTATCTTCGGAGAGCATCTTCTACACGAGGTAGTTGTGCTTCTTTAGACACGATGAGAGTGACGTCGTCAGCATAAGCAGAAGTGAACTTACCGCATCCAATCTCGTTAGGGTTGCTGCCTAACTTCTCCAGCCTCCGCAGCAATGACTCCAGGGCCAAAACGTACAGGACCGGAGACAAGGGACATCCTTGACGAACAGACCGCTTGATAGAAAACGGCTCCGTTAGGTAACCGTTTATCTTGACGGTGGACTTGATGCCGCTGTACATAGCGGAAGTCTACCCGCGAAAGCCCGGGTCTATCCCAACCGCTTCGAGGACGGCCTCCAGGTACCGATGGTCTACCCTATCGAATGCTTTACTTTGGTCTAAGTGGACCAATGCCCCTCCTTTGCCGGCTAATTTCCCAACCCTGTCTAAGGTGTAGCGGAGAAGCTGAAGGTTGTCCTGGATCGACCTGCCTGGAATTGCACAGGTTTGTGCCTTCCCGACAAGCTTCTCCACGACAGCCGTCAACCTTTTAGCTAACACCTTGGCCAAAATCTTTAACTCTACGTTAAGTAGAGTTATGGGCCTGTAGTTACTAATGCTATCCCCCTTGCT
>NC_068990.1:71341150-71342299 GCF_001194135.2 Octopus bimaculoides
GCAAAATGCTGGTGAAAAGCCTTTTGCATCTCCTCCTGTCCATAGATCCTGCGTCCCTGCCCGTCAGTTAAAGACTTAATACAGGACTTCTTGCCCTTCTGACTCTCCACATGACGTGCCCATCTGGTTACGTTGATACCCTTTCGTTTCCCAGCGCGTAATTTAGCTCTGACTCGGCACCCTTCATGTTTGGCATTGAGGTGACGGTACAAGACCGTTGTCGCCGCCGTCACTCTGGATGCGGAGCCAGATTCCATTGCCTCATCTAGACTCTTGACTAAGTCACCCTCTATTCTAGTCCTATCTAAACTTAGCTGATTGCTAAATCTAATGGACTCAAGACAGATGGTTCTCTTGAGAGCGTGCCACCATCTATTATTAATGATGGTGCCACATAATGCCCTCTGCACCAACTCATTAATCCGGGTACGGAAAGCTTCGCAAGCCAAAATAGACTTGTTCATTTTCCAATACCAGGGTCCCTGTCTATGACACTTATCTATATGAACCTCACACGTCACAAGATTGTGATCCGTGTAAGGCACAATACAAAAATGTGGACAGCTAAAGCTATGCTTATCTCTTTCCTTAACAAAAATTCTGTCTATGTACGATCTGTGTGAGCCGTCGTTATTACTCCACGTCCACTGTGGCACGCTCGGCTCATCCAGTCGGTAGCGGTCTACTAGATTAAAGCTCTCTAGTAGACCCTTGAGGCAAGGATTCCCTTTCCTATTGGTGGAGCCTACACTATCGACGCGCGCATCGAGAATAGTGTTGAAGTCCCCTAGCAAAACTACAGTTTTAGACGTCAATAAAAAGTACTCCAGGTTCCGAAAAAAACCCGACTGCCCCTATCCGTTAGGAGTATAGGCAGCTACCAACCTGAAGGACTGCTTATTTTTATGTGTTACATCTAGGACGACCAGCCTACCTTCTGGGTCCAGAAAGACAGTACATATCTGTAAGTCCAAGTTTTTCCTGATAAGGACTGCCACGCCTGCACTTCCCCTCCGGCTCGGAGAAATAAATTTCTCGTAACCATTGAGGAGGGGCGAGAACGCTTCAGGTCCCTTCATCTTGGACTCGGTGATCACAGCCACATCTATTCTATGTGAAATGAGGTCGTCCAGAAAACAAGCCTGTTTC
>NC_068990.1:71343813-71345038 GCF_001194135.2 Octopus bimaculoides
TACTTTCAACTCGATGGTATTTCCTCCAACGGCCTGTGAGAAACTTGGTTTTCCTTTTTGAATACGTTCTCCCTTCATGGGAAGGTCACCTTCAGCTGACAATATGGAAGCCATTCTTGTCACAAAGACAAGAAAAAAAAAATTTACAGGTAATTTTCAGCCCCGTAGGGCGAAAATGGCTGTTATACAAACAGTTAATAAAATTACAGTTCAAATACAATGAAGAAACAAACGGAAACGAACTCACACAGTAGCAGCAACAAAAATGTCGATTCAAAAATCAAAATATTCTCTCTAGCACAAGGAAAAAACGACCAGCTGGTTGAAAAAGTTTGTCAACCTCTCGCAAAGATATATTATTTCAGTAAAACACATTCACTGATTACAAAAATTAGAAATAATATATTTCTAAATCTCTCGTCTCCCCCTCGCAAACATAAGGACACAGGAAATGTGTCAAGGCCGACAGGAAGCGGTCCAGTTTCCTAGGGCTAAATAGCAGTAGTATATTCCCTTATTGGGACTGTCACGTTAAGTTGGCAGTATACAACTACTTTATTGATAAAAGAAGTTTTTTCTTTAAATTAAAATATCGTATATCTAGCGCAAGCATAATTTTTCCCTGATGAAGGAGACATTCTGAAAATGAATCTCAAGATTCCTTTGTTATTTGGACGAATGAGCCCCAGAAACGATCGTTGGAATACTTTATTTTCTTCTAACATGTAACTCTTTTTAATGCCTATCATTTTCTTCATATCATATTTTAATTAAAAAGAAAAACGTTTTTTATTTATATTCCATTATTATAATGTTTATATATCAATATATTTATATGTCCATGTATATTTTTAGTATTCATATATCTTTATATTTTTATATTTCTAATATATCAATATATGTTTCAGCTTGGACAATTCTTATTTCTAAATCCGTAAATATATGTGTTAACCGTAGTTTTCTATTGTATCCTATATACATAAATACATATACATATATACATAAATACACACACACACACACACACACATATACATATATATGTGTATGTTTGTGTATATGTATATATGTATGTATATATATCAATGTATATATATATATGTATGTATATATATATACATATGTATAAATACTATATATATGTATTATATATGTATATATATATATATATATATGTATGTATATATATATACATATGTATAAATACTATATATATGTATTATAT
>NC_068990.1:71345502-71346507 GCF_001194135.2 Octopus bimaculoides
ATATGGGAAAGGTAAGAAGAAAAAAGCGAAAATGCACATTGAATATCAAACAAATAATAAAGGCTTTTTTATGAAAAGTAGCGATAAATAAATACAATTAGATGAACTGAGGTAGAATTAAGAGGAAATAAATTCATTATTTTGAATTGTAAAAGAGATTCAAAGTCAAACCGGTATCGTCATTGCTGTTCACTGGCTTTGAATGCGCACCGATAATCAGCAGTTTCGTGGTAGCAAGGCGTGCTGGAAATAGCAGCCAAATCTTCGGAAGTGAGATACGTCGAATGCACTCGAAAACCCCCAATCATATTCACTTAAAGATATTTCTAAACGATTTTGTGTTTAACAAAAGTGAAAATAGAAACATTTACTGTAAAAAAACAAATCGTATTTTTTCGTTGTCAAGTCACTGTCTAATTGAAAGGTAAGAGTTACTCCCTTTTCAAGATTAAGTTAATTTTCCCATTACGCACCGTTTTGGGTATTTATACCCCGAAAACCTCAAATATCTTCACAAAAACTTATCTGATTTACGCGAAATTTACATTTCAGGGAAAACTTAATTCATAATATTTTCCCATTATGCGCCAGTGTGGCTGAGTAACATTGCAAGCAAGCAAACAAGATTCAATTTGACTTTTAATGTATTATAGATAGATGTGTATACATAAAATATATATATCCACGGTAATTAAGAGCGTATATACATAGCGGTGCCTGATAGCCAGGATTTTCTCGATGATATGGGTAAACATCACGTTTAAATTAATTTTATTTTATATTTATTTAAAATCACTAATTATGTATTTAAATTCCGTAATTATAAGAATATCGATGTTCATTGCAGATGAAATAGCTGTTGAGCATAACCATATAATAAACTGTATGTGAAGTTTATGCCTGTCCCGTTTTTATTCTATGTTAACCTCTCTCTATGTATCTCTCTTTTCTCTCTCTTTTTCTAGGTATGTGTGTATATAGGTATATATATATATATATATATAT
>NC_068990.1:71346849-71348745 GCF_001194135.2 Octopus bimaculoides
TATTATTATTATTATTATTATTATTATTATTATTATTATTATTATTATTATTATTATTATTATTATTATATATATATATATATAAATATATATATAAGCATATAGTTCTATATATCTTCTTTAGATACCGGTAAAGAGCTGTGGATATTCCTGAAAATAATAAACAAATAAATAAATCAAATAAATAAAGTAGTTATTTTATCAATCCTTGAGAAATTAAATACTAATTTTATCTTGGCATAAGAATCGTGATTATCTAGCAGGTTAACAGCAGTTAGAAATAGCGTTGCACCGTTTTCTGATTACATACTCACTTAGCAGTCAAAACTTGTTCTGTATTACAGTAACTCGATCACTCAGTGAATGCAGAGAAGAACCGGAAACCATTTTTTACACTTTCGTTCACTAGTCACTGTTTCCGGTCTGAATCAGTTTATGGTAGAGATGTCGATGTATATGAACCGGTTTAACTTTCAATTGAGTCAATTGTAAAGATCGTACCGCCACATTCTCACGGTAAGTATGGAAACTAGGGCAATGTTTCTATATTACCTGGTGATCCAGATGTCTACTCATATAGGGTAACAGTGAGAATGTTGAGGATGCAGAAACATGCTTTCAACTTATCCTTTACAGAAGTATTTGTAAGAAATTGGGAAACTTTTAAACCTTCATAATTTTTAGCATGGCTTTTAGAAACAAATTAAAAAATCTAGCCACACCACCCTAGAAAATTACTGAGGACGTGCAGAATTAACAAACGGATATTATATATATATATTCAAATATTAATAATAATAATAATGAAACGTAAAAATCATTAATGATTTTTACCAGGTGGTCAGCGCGGAAATAAAACCTCATAGGTAAATTAATATAAATATTTTATAATTATATACATAAATATAACAAGGGTTTGGCTTGTGCCTCACCACACACGGAAAAATGGACGTCAAAAGACACTATCATTATCATAAATCCTCCGAGAAAAACCCAATACATAATCTTTTCTACTCTAGGTACAAGGCCCGAAATTTTGGGGGAGGGGCCAGTACTTAATTTATCAGCCCCGAAAGGATGAAAGGCAAGGTCGACTCAGTCTTTATATAACCGTTCACGTCTCTTCTCACAATAAATCGGACACAAGTTGTGCCCTTAACCAGCCGAAGATATTCTCCTAGGGTTAAAAAATAGTAGAAACGTAGTTCCGTATGGAACAGCCATGTGGAAGTGGCAAGAGACATTACTTTTCACACACACACACACACACACACACACACACATATATATATATACAATAATAACAATAATTCTAGGATGAAATTTATAAATATTTAATGCATCGCTACGTACGTTTCCACAAATCGCATGACTTTAACATCAGAGTCCGTGTCTTTGGGATGATTACAGTATAGTTTGTAGTATCCGTGGGCATCCGGTTGATCATCATCATTGATTCATTTCATCAGGCGCTACGGCATTAGTAGATGAATCACAGAGGGATGTTTATCCCCTCTTGCCGTTTGAAGGCCAATCTAGCTAGTTATGCAGTATCGCCTGATGAAATAAATCAATGATGGTGATCAACCGGATGCCCACGGATACTATGGACTATACTGTAATTATCTCAAGGATACGGACTCTGATGTTAAAGTCATGTGATTTGTGGAAACGCATATGGCGATGTGTTAAATATTTATAAATTCCATCCTAGAATGATTGTTATTATATTTATCCTACATTATATCGGTATAACCATGAGTGCAACTCCCAAAAACTGACTCACTATCCAGTATCATTAGACGGTAGTTGGCATAATGAAATAGGAGCTTTATTTGCATACCCTTAACGTTACCATAAACGAATTTAAAAGAGATATATATATATATATATATA
>NC_068990.1:71348808-71351263 GCF_001194135.2 Octopus bimaculoides
TATATGGTATTTGAGAACATACCTTTTTTTGGTCATTGCTGCATTTTATGCTCTGCATAATCTTTGTTTCAGCAAATAAAAATGGCAGACCCTCAGCTTACTCAAGAAATGAAGAAGCATGCTGTTATTATGGTTATAAAGGCTGAAAATAGCGATTGAGAAATATCTTGAGTTTTAAAAGTTGCCAGATCTTTTGTCTACAAAGTTTGTAAGGAGCTAGAGACTGAAGATGGAAACGTATCACCGCTATCAAAGCATAAAAAGCATTCTAAACGCCCTGAAATCATCAGAGCACCTGAATTTATTCAGCAAGTTCAACAGACCATTGATTACAGTCCCAGAAAGTCCATGAAGTCGATTGCAAAAGATCTCCATATGTCAGAAATGTTGCCCACGAAGACATCAGATATAAGTCTTATATGATGAGAAGAAGTCAATTTATCAGAAAAAGCAAAAGAAAATCACTACATCAGATCTAAAAGGCTCTTGAACAAACTGAAAAATGCAGCAGAAGAAGATTTGATTTGGTTTTTCTCAAACGAGAAAAACTTCGACTATGATCAAAAAGTTAACGGAAGAAATGACAGATGATTATATGCAGATTCTTCTGAAGTTACAAGTGTTATGCATACAAAATTTTCTGCAAATGCCATGGTTTTAGGTGTTGTCAGCAATGAAGGGCGTGTGATGCTTCTTTACTTCTTTCCACAAGGCTTTGGAGTTAACTCTGCCACCTACCATTGAGGTCCTGGAAATAATTTTTAAGCCCTGGATAGACAGTGTATACAATGGAAGGCCATATGTGTTTCGGTAAACCTCTGCACTATCACACATGGCTCTAGTAACACAGGAATGGATGGCTGAAATTGTTCATGATCACATAGCCCCTAACATTTGACCTCCTAAATTCCCCAGTTCTCAATCCGTTGGACTATTGCATGTGCAGCGTTGTTGCGAGAGAGGTCAATGAAGACGCCCATAACACCAAAGGTTCTTTGAAAGCTGTCATAGTCAGAGTAATGTCCAAAATGAACCAGGACCACTTGATTCGAGCATGATGATAATTTAGATCTCATATAGAAGCAGTTGCTGAAGCTGAAGGTGGCTTTATTGAATAACATTATAGAAAAGAAGATTTATTTTTATCCTCATAGCATTATTTGATAGATAAAGTTATCTGTTATTATATATGTTTTTTTTATAAACACAGATCTGTCCTCAAATATCTTACGCACCTTATATATATATATATATATATATATATATATATATATATATATATATATATATGTATGTATACATACACACACACACACACACACACACACACATATATATATACATATACATACACGTATACATGTATATACATACATACGTTCACACATATATATGTATGTATATTTAAAGAGACACATATTAACACATACGCACACACAAACGCTTATGACAATGTATGAAAATAAACATGAAATATGGAAAGCGGGGAAAGTGTAGAAACAGTAGTAGCAGCAGCAGCAGCAGCAGCAGCCTCAGTAAGAGTAGTAGTAATAGTAGCAACAGTCGCCAAGGAACTACTCATTAATTATGAAAAGCTCATTTTAAACCAAACTCGTTTGTTTGTTAGGCGCACGCGGAACAGCATGCGTCCAAACAATTCATTCCTAATATGTTCTTGCAGATTCGAATGTAGATATGCTGATTACTCTTGGTTTTGTTCATCGGAGGACATCCCCTTCTATTGGATGATATATGTTTTATAATACGTGATTCATTAATGTAAAGGGACTTTAAGACACTGCGGTGTTTCGACCCTATTGTGTGTCTCCTCAGTCTAATTCAGCAACCAGTTTTATCGTTGTTCTTCAATTCATTGCTGGATGAAAAAAGATATTGAATATCGTATAGTATCATCTGGAACAATTTCTCAACTGATAGTTGTTTAAACCCAGGCCAGCCCCGAAAAGGCAACTCTACGATCAAAATTGCTTCAACGTGGTCACCCTACCTCATTTATTTATTTATCTAGGAATATATTATCCAAATATGACACCTTACTTTTTAAGAGGGCAGAATGGGATTTAATGGGTATTTGACTGCTATTTTCAGCAAGTATTTCTGTTACTATTGCTATTACTATGTTTCAAACTGTTTTATGAAACAGAAATTCAGATGATGATATACTAAGACTTGCCAACATAGAGGCACTGAATTATAACATTGTTTAATACAATATACTGTGAAAATGGCGAATTCTAAGAGTCTTTAGGGTGTGAGATGCAATGTTCAAATTCTCCTGAGGTTCACATTTGTCTTTCGTTCTTTCAGAGTCCAAAAATTAAGTTATCTGTTCAAAACTGGCGTTGAGTTATCTTCTTCTTCTTCTTCTTCTTCTTCTTCTTCTTCTTCTTCTTCTTCTTCTTCTTCTTCTTCTTCTTCTTCTTCTTCTTCTTCT
>NC_068990.1:71351426-71352775 GCF_001194135.2 Octopus bimaculoides
CATGATCGCTTGACATATCATAAATAATAGCCAAATTCCCTCGTATATTACACTTTCTACGTCATAAAAGGGGCGGTTACATTCAATAATGTACTCCTAGATACATTGTATCCAGAAAATAAAGACTGGTTGACGTAAGAATATTTTTGTCAACTGGATCAGAGCCGAACAGGGGTAAACAGCTACATTGTGTGTGTGTGTGTGTCCGTGCATGTGTGTTTATGTGTGCACGCTTATAAGTGTAAGTATTACTTGTTGATAAAATAATGTACATGACTATACATATGTGCATGAGTGTGGGAATTCAAGTATAAATGAACATATAGATACATGCATACATACACACACACACATACATACTCACACACATAAATACATACATACATACATGTATTTGTATTTGTGAGTATGTAAGTGTGTGTGTGTGCGCGCGCGCGGCTGAAAAACAATCGAAAGACAACACTGTTCGTAGGAGTTTTAAATATTTAATAATCACTTGAATCAGCTTCACATATGAGTGCAAATGTACGTATGGATAAAACTACGAATAATATATACATATATATATATATATATATATATATATATATATATATATATATATATATATATATATATATATATATATATATATAAATGTGTGTGTGTGTCTATGTATATAATATAAATAATATATATATCTATAGATATAATATATAACAATAAGTTGGTTGTCATAATAAGACTCAGAGTTTCGGATGCCGGGGATGAAGTCAGCCCCGGCATCTCATCCCTTATAAAGACACACCGTTTCTCGTAATAACTCATGATATGCCGGAGCAGACTTCAGCCCCGGCATCCGAAACTCTGAGTTTTATTGTGGCAACCAACTAATTGTTACATATTTATAGATAAATTCCTCTATTTTACATAATATCGAGGTCTCATTCATTCTTTTGTTGTCATATTATTATTAATAAACAAATAATATATATATTGTTGTTGGCACTCCGTCGCTTATGACGTCGAGGGTTCCAGTTGATCCGATCAACGGAACAACCTGCTCGTGAAATTAACCTGCAAGTGGTTGAGCACTCCACAGACACATGTACCTTTAACGTGGTTCTCGGGGATATTCAGCGTGACACAGTGTGACAAGGCTGACTCTTTGAATTACAGGCACAACAGAAAGAGGAAGTAAGAGTGAGAGAAAGTTGTGATGAAAGAGTACAGCAGGGTTCGCCACCATCCCCTGCCGGAGCCTCGTGGAGCTTTAGGTGTTTTCGCTCAATAAACACTCACAACGCCCGATCCTATGACCGCGAGTCCGCTGCCCTAACCACTGGGCCATTGCGCCTCCACAATATATA
>NC_068990.1:71352920-71366091 GCF_001194135.2 Octopus bimaculoides
ATATATATATATATATATATATATATATATATACATACGACGGCTTTGGTCGGCCTGTGGCTATAGTAGAAGACATTTGTGTTTCTGCACCGTTTAACAACCGGTATAGGTTTGCTTACGTTCCCGTTACAGTTCGGCAAATGAGACCGATATTATAAGTAACAGGCTTTAAAAAAATTACTGGGGGTCAATACATTCTACTAAAATTCTTCAAGGCTGTGCCCCAGCATGGTCGCGGTCCAATGACTGAAACAAGTAAAAGATAGAAGATTACGATATATATTCCAGAATATTCTCACTACCCTAGTCCACTGATCTGCGGAATCCGATCCTGATGACAAAATCGAATATTGTGGTTATGAATTTTATTTTGCCTTGAGACAACAGACTGCAGAAATTTTGATGCAGAACTCCAGCTGAAGGGTATAAATTCTCCGAGGAATCTTATTTGACTAGATCTGTAACCAAGGTCGCCTTTGTAACATTATAAGCCCTCAGTGCATTAGGCCTTATCCTAGCACTCGGTCGGTTACGACTACGAGGGTTTCATCTGATCTGATCAACAGAACAGCCTGCTCGTGAAATTAACGCGCAAGTGGCTGAGCATTCCACAGACACGCGTACCTTTAAAATAGTTCTCAGGGAGGTCCAGCGTGACACAGAATGTGAAAAAGCTGTCACTTTGAAATACAGGCACTAATTATTTTTTCCACTTGAGTGAATTAGAGCAACGCGAAATAGAGTGTCTTGCTCAAGGACACAACGCGCCGCCGAGTATCGAACTCATGACCTTTCGATCATGAGCCGCATACCCTGCCCACTCAGCTACGCGCCTTCACTGGGCCTTATAGTATATATTTATTACCAGCATACGGAACAAAAATAGTGATGTCTAGTTTTTTAGGGGTTGCATATGTTGGACGAGGCGAATGGGAAATGTAGTTTTAGTGACTGGGTTGAGCGCCGTGGTACAAAATGTAAACTTCTGGAGTACCAAAAACAATACAGTTTCGATATCTAAGCTATGTGAGTTCGTCTGATACTTTGACATCTAATTCTCACGAGAAGGCATGAATGTTACATAACCTCATCTCTCTCTCTTTTTTCTTCTTCTCTCTCTGTCTTATAAATTTTTTCAGCATCGAGGCTAGAATTTGGAATCAGTAATGGGCACAATACTGCAAGCTAATAAAATTCTCGTAAGCTATAACAACGTTATGCTTTCGTATTTATAGCAGTAAAGTGGCCGATCTCGCAATACCTCGTAATATCTATTTGCAGTGAGGAGGATTTGGCCATTACGAAAGCTTAGCGTCTTAATCACAGACAATGTTCCGGTAATCTAGTGCAAATAGTTAGCTTGGTTCCTACATCTCTTCCAGGAAATGTCTCTGAATCGATACTTTGCTGCCATCCACTTTCATGGTGTGAAGCGATAGTAAGAAATGCCTCTATCATCTTATTTGAAATGGTTACAACTCGTATACACACGTCTTTAAATGCATTAATAGATTACCTTACAAGGAAAGACATAGCATTTTCACCACAAAATGCTACGGCATTTTCACTACAATACGCTAAGGCATTTTCACCGTAATATGCTACGGCATTTTCACTACAATATTTTTGCAAATCTTCGAAATTTCTGTGACTTTTGAACATTGTTATGTTACGTTAGCTTTTCAACTGAACTTTTGTTTTTAAGAAATAATAACTCTTTAATCTACTTCTCAAATCATGAATAAAGAAGTCATTAATTTCTTTACCCTTTTCTACTGTAGGTACAAGACTTGAAATCTTTTGTGGGATGCTCAACTGGTACTATTTCATCGAGCCCGAAATGATGAATGGCAAATCTATCTTGGCGGAATTTGAATTCAGAACGTGAAACCGAACGCAGTGCTGCTAAGCATGTTGTCCGGTGTGCAAACGATTCTGCCAGTTCCCTGCCTTTAATAAAAGTATTAATAAAAACATTTTATCATTATTATCGTTACCAAGGCACGCTGATGGTAAACAGTACAATTTCGCCCTACCCCAAGAGAGACAAATCTCTTATAGGATAACAGCCAGTTCATCGCAGATAATATTCACAAGTGAGGCTGGAATTCATTACAAATAATTGGGAGAACTGAAGCTATGCAAAATGTCCAGAAACAGACTTGAACACCTGACACACGAGAAGGTAGTCAAGTGCTTTCTTCGCCCCTATTGGTAATAAGTGGCGAACATCAAAATACTGCTTCTGTATATCGTTCTTTCTGTTATTGTAGTAGTTGTTGTTTAGCTCCTGGTCAATCTTAATTGAATAGAGCTATAATTAAAGGATTTCTTGCTGTTATTGTTCAACCACCACGTAGTGAATCCTGATTGAGAAGACTCGTGATCAAAGATATACCAGCCATGACCATCCCTTTACTTTAGGGCTATGTAAAGATTATATCATCTAATGTAGCTTCTTATTTAACATGGTAGGGAATGATCTAGAAGAAATTTGGCTACTATTTCTAGCATGTCAAGCAATCATGTCTTGGCTCCTTATATTGACATTACTTGTGGTAGTAACAAAACAGTGTAATGAACTCATCAATAGATATGTTATTTATCAATGTTCTCCAGCGACTTAATGGTTTTTGTGTTTTAACAACTGCTGGCTAAAACGCTTGGTTAACAGAGCTAATACTAAAGATTGGCCTTAAAAACAAGCTCAATCATGAATTGGGGTGCAACAAAATCAATGCAAAATACATTTTTTTCACTAATCGAGCATGTTATTATTCAATTATGACGATATTTGTATTGTATATGTGTGAGTGTGTGTATGTTTATATATATTTCTTCTGTATGTCATTTTTTCTTAAAAGTTTTCCATCTAGGGCGGAAGTCACACGCACATACACACAAGCACATGCAGGCATGCACACACACAAAGCATAATAATAACTCGGTAAGAGGCTTTTTTTCTGCACAAAGAACTTTAAACGCATAACCTTTATAAATAATGCAATTTGAACGGAGAAATTGTGACAAAATTGTATTGTTTCCATAATGTTTCCAAAATATGCACAACAGTATTCCACCGCCACAAACAAATTCTGTTTGAGAATACCCAACTAACAATATTTTAGGGATCTTAGTATTGATATTTTCTGGGACAGAAGTTTATTTTTGAAAATATTCGAAAATTGCCTTTAACTCCTTTGTTATTATATTTATGTTGAAATACACTGCAATTATTTCCATTAACTTTAAAGATATAGAGTAAGCCGGTGTTTGAAAAATAAGATTTTGATGGAAGGTTTTAATTTAGATCACTTTAAAATAGTGAATTTGTATCATTGACTCAGAAGCAGCCTCAGACGAATCATCTAAAGCAGTGGTTCTTAACCATTTTACTACCACGCCTCCCTTAGGAATTTGTGCTTCTCACCACGTTCCCTTGCATCTCTGAATAAAATTCCCTCCCAGATTTTGAATAAAATCTAAAATATGTTTTTAGTTTTTTTTGTTGATATGAATTAGTCACATTATACAAAATATGTATAATTTTATATATAATCACATTATGCAAAAAGCGAGATACCTGACACTGCTTCTTAGCAAAAAGTATTTTTTTTATTGAATATGAATTAGTCACGTTATTAGTGAGATACTTGAAACTGCTTCTTAGCTACAAAAACATGAATGCATGGCTGAATGCCAGAGAGTGCACAACGTAAGTCCTTTTCAACATTCAATCTATTTCTGTACTTGGTCTTGACAGCAAAGAGCGTGGAAAATGCAGCTTCACAAAGATACGTGGATCTAAACATAGCTAAACTCCGAAGAGCCTGATGTGAGAACAGAGGGTAAACAGGAATGTACTTGATCAAGAACGTTTCAAGATCCAGTTCTTTAAAGTCTTCCTTAGCTGGGGAGTTGAACTTCAGCTCAAGAAACTCCTCTTGCACTTCATCCAAAACATCAGTCACTTCACACTGAAATGGGTTCTTGATGAATTTCTAAGCTTCACGCTTTTCATCTATATCTGGGACGTATCCTTGATTCTGAGTTAGATGAGTGATTATTTGTTTCTTTAACTCAGAATCAAGGTTTCCGTGAATGAGAATCAGAATCCAAGTAACTAAAACTGGCTGTATTTCCCTGCTGAATTCGACATTTCCAGAGGTCGAGTTTGGCCATGAAAGTTTGAATAGTGTCGTGGTGCGTGAGAATGTTGATGTTTTTCCCTTGTAGTTTAATGTCGAGAGCATTCAACGCTTCAAAGATGTCCACCAGTTAAGCTAGAGATAGCTGAAAGCCTTCAAACTAGAACTTGTCATGGAGATCTGCCTTCAGTTGCAAATCTAGAAATATTGCTACATTTTTTCATAGTTCATAAAGCCGTCCAAGTATGTTCCCCTTTGATAGCCATCGTACGTTCATGTGAAAAAGTAATGCTTCATGTTCAAATTCCATATCTTTACACAACAGTTTGAAAAGACGACTGTTTAAGGCTCCACCTTTAACAAAGTCGACAACCTTGATAGCCACGTTCAGGACATTTCTCATTTCAGTGGGTAAGGTTCTGGCTGCTAAGGCTTCATGATGAAGTATGCAGTGTATACTCACAACAGATGAATTTTTTTCTCTCACCCTAGTAATGAATCCAGACTGCAGACCAAGCATAGCTGGAGCTCCATCAGTGTACACCCCTACCAACGAAAGTTGGATTTCCTGAAAGAAGTTTGATACATCACGAAAAATAGCTGCTGCTGTTGTACAACTATCCATAGAGTGACAGAACAACATTTCCTCTTTTACACAGTGGCCTAACACAAAACGAACGTATACCAGTAGCTGAGAACAGTGAGCGATGGCAGTCGTTTCGTCACACTGGATGGCAAAAACAGGAGAATCTCTTACTTGGTTAAAATTTGATCTTTGGTGTCTTGAGACAAGTCGTCCATCCTTCCCTTGACTGTATCGTTTGATAGTGAAATCTGGGAAAGCTTGTTTGCACTATCTTTCCCCAGAACGATCTCTGCTGCACGGAATAGACTTGATTTTATGACAGACTCTCCGATGTTATGGCTCTTCTTGCTCTTTGCAGTCAACATGGCGATCTCATAGGAAGCCTCAACAACCGTTGAAATTTGTTGCCGAAATACCCCACTACCGTCCAACTTAGCTTGCTTCAAGGAATGTCATTTTATTCCAAAGAATCCCTTGGGCTTGTCTGCCAGAGCAGGATGTGTTGTCCTCAAGTGACGTTCCAAGCGTAAGGGTCGCATTCCATCATTGCTCAAAGTTTTGTAACATATCGCACACTGGGGGACTTCTGTATCACTCTTTTGGAGGGACATGAATCTAAATCGAATATATTCGTCAACACATTTCCGTTTCTTTGCATTCATTGCGAATTAGTTGATGTGCAGTGGACAACACAAATATGTGAACAAAAGGTAAGGTACGTGTGAGGTAATGTCAAGACCCAAGTTAGAACGCTTGGAGTAAAAAGTTCAGAAAAAAAATTAAAACAAAAAATTTGGAATAAAATTTAAATTAAAAGAAAAATTATACGAAGAATTTGTATAATAAGATATTGTATTTATTTGTACGAAAATATATAAAAAAATGTTTCTTTAAGAAAGAAAAGATTTTGCATAGCTTTTAGTTTCACCTAGTACTTTCTGTAATATTTAAATCTGAATTTTAGTTTAATATTTGGCTTTATATTATAATTTTTTTCTTACAAAATGATTTACTATATTTTTAACATAAACATTTAATATTAAAAATTTTGGTTTTATTGTTAAAATCTCTTATTTTCCTAATCTGTGTTTTGATTTTTTTGAGACTTTATCAAATTTGGCCGGCACATTTAAAAAACAATTTTTTTGTAACTAAACACTTTCAAAATTCGTATACTGATAGAATGTGTCACATAAAACATCATTTACTCTTGGCGTTTTTGAGAAAATTGTGTATTTTCGAAGTTATTTCATGTTAAAGTTGTCGTATTTCGGTAATTTCAACCAATCAATGACGTTTATTGAGGTGAAAACAATTACTGCTGTTCTTTGTCAACAACAACTTCCGGTGGTGTATATTCCATTTGTCACTGTTATTTATGACATATTTCATCTCAGTTACGTTCGTATGAATAAACGAGTGTATCTGAAGCATGTTTACTTCATGGCACCACCACAATCGTTCGTACATTTCTACTGCTTTTAATTTTTTTTTCCTGTTGTTCAGCTACTATTTTCGGAAAGACATTTTTGCCCCCCTCCCCCTCCAATTTCCTCATTTTTCATATTTTTCCATAACTCTAACCCTAAAATCCCAACCCTAACCCTAACCCTAACCCTAAAACCTTAACCCTAACCCTAAAACCCCAACCCTAACCCTAACCCTAACTCTAAAACCCTAACCCTAATCCTAAGACCCTAACCCTAACCTTAACCCTAAAATTCTAATCCTAACTTTAAAACCCTAACCCTAAAACCCTAACGCACGAACGATGTCATAAATAACAGTGACAAACGAAATATACACCGCCGATAGTTGTTGTTGACAAACAACGGCAGTAATTTTATCCATCTGAATACACGTCATTGATTGGTTGAAATTACCGAAATACGACAACTTTAACACAAAATAACTTTAAGAATATAAACTTTTCTGAACAACACTAAGAGTAAAAGATGTTTTATATGACACATTCTACCAGTGCCCAAAGTTTGAAAGTGTTTAGTTACAAAAAATTAATTTCTCGATATGCCGTTCAAAGGGAAAAGATCCTTAATCAATAGTAGAACCTATTACATACTTCTTGTTTTATTTCCTATTTTTAAATATATCATGCTTTTCATCTTGCTAAAATTTAAAAATAGTTTTCAATTTTTTAAATTAACTCAATATTTCTTAGTATGTTACTATAATGATTTGATAATGTTTCAACATGTCTCTTGATTTTTAAGAATCACATTATTTCATATGTGTGAAAACTGGATCAAACTTGTTTATAATCTATTAATTGAAAAAGATGTTTGAATTTACATGATAATAATATCTAAGCTTTATATCAGTGGTTCTTAATCTGAGTCATGTTGTAACAAAAAAAAAAAAAGGAAAAAAAATTACAAAATAAAGGCAAATGTTAAAGCTACCATTCAAAATTAGTGAGGATTTTGAGGGATATGAAGGCGCGGTCAATAAGTACAGAAAATGGTAAGCGGCACTAAGGTAGTAGAATAAGAAAACTGAAGGTATAAGGCGATACTTTTGCATTTTTTTCATAAACTTCTCATTATTTGACCATGCTCTCGTTAAGAGAATAACAAATATAATTAGAGTAATTCCTACTGTTTCTCAAGGGCTCGCGCCCCCCGTGGAAATTGCTGTGACCCTCACCCCAGGTTAAGAACCACTGATCTAAAGGTTTATCATTTTTGAAAAATATCTTTTGGTTGAAATACAATATCTCCGTTTCAATTAAATTTCAAAATATTGAAGACTTCACTAAAGTAACTTTTATAATTATTACGCTGATGAAAATCGGTGAGCGGGCAGAATCGTTAGCGCGTCGGACGAAATGCTTTGTGACATTTCTTCTGGCTCTTTAGATTCTGAGCTCAAATTCAGCTAAGGTCAACTTTGCCTTTTATCATTCTGGGGTCGATAAAGTACTGATTAAGTGCTGGGGTTTGTGTAGTCGACTTGTTCCCTGCCTTCAAAACTGCTGGCCTTGAGCAAAAATTAGGAAGAATTATTGAGCTGGTATTTGGAAAGTGATGCATTGGAAACGTGCAGGATTCATAACCCAGAGGTCCGTTGAAAGAAGCTATGTTCTGTTATGGTGAATTTTTATAGGCACAGGTGCGGCTGTGTGATAATAAATTTGTTTCCCAACCACATAGTTCCATGTTCAGGCCTACTGCGAAGCAAGTGTCTTGGGCAATTATTTTCTGCTATAGCCATGAGCCAACCAAAGCTTTGTGAGTGGATTTGGTAAACTTCTTACTACACAGCCACGCCTGGATGGAAGGTTCCAATTTAGATCACTTTAAAACTGGAAATTTCTATTCTAGCACGAAAGGCGGTCTCAAGCGGGTTGATATCAAACGGATGTGATTATATATCATTCAAGCTATAGAAATTATAAGTAGACACATTCCTTAAATACTATGAACTTGTTTTTTTAAATTTAACAGCTAGGTCGGTGTAATTTTTTAGTTTTCTTCTTAGCTTGTTTACAGTATTGTAGGCATTTGGCATTGCTACGTCGATTATTAGTAGACTATTGGGAATTTTTCTAACGGAAAGCCCATCACGTCTCTTTTCTCTGTCAGTCATTGCCCACAATAATTATCTAATGTACCGTTTTTCTTTTTTTCTTCTTTAGGATGGTAGAATACGATTTGAGGGAGAACTAGTTGTTACTGCTTGGTTGAATGACCACAAAGTCTTCCTTGTTGGATCGACTGAAAACCCTTCATTGTTCCTGAGGTCACGGTTCGTGTTGTTCTTTAGCCCAGGTCAAGCCTGCTTGAGTAAGGCCTATGACAAAAGATATTTCTGCTTTGACAATCCTGTTTATGTAAATTGGACAGATGTTTTTAGTTATACTGACGTGGCACATTTTTGTGCCGCATATATTCCACAGTATGATTCTTTTTTTTAAGGTGAGCTGGAAAACATCTGGATATTTAGAAAACTTGAGTATTTTTAATGCACTGCATCTGTGTATCTTTAATCCTTTGAAACAAAGTGCATTGTATGAGTACAGCTCTGTTTATAACAATTTTAAAACACATTAAAAATGCAGCCGATGTATCTCCGTGGTCGGGTATTGGTGGTGCTGTGTCTGCTGGTGTTGACGTTCCTGCCACCGCTGTTGCTGGAACTGGCGCTGTTGGTGTTGGCATCATTGGGAGGTGACGATGGTGTTGGTGCTGCTACTGCCGGTGTGTGCCGTTGTTGTTTTATATGGCCATCGTCATTGAAGGAAGTGCTGTCATTGCTGTTATAGATGTCATTGGCGATGGCTCAGCAGCTATTTACATTAGGGATATTGCCGTTACTGTCGTTGCTGGTTTGCTGTTATCATTGGCGATGGCACTGCCTCTACTGCTACTGGAACTGTCGAATCTGCTACTGTAGATTCATGGTCGAATCTGCTACTGTGGGGAAGCTGCTGTTGATGTTGCTGCTGTCGTTAGGGATACTACCATTGCTGTCGTAGATGTTATTGTTATCGCTGGCAATGGTGCTGTTGGTTCTCTTCACGCTTCTTCTGCTGCTACTATTGGTGCTGACGTCCATGCTGCTGTCGTAGCCGTTAGGAGAGCTGCTGCTGATGTTGCTGCTGCTGTTAGAGTCGGTCAGTACCTCAGCTTCATAGATGACTCCATTGGTTTCGCAGTGGCCCCTCACTGGGCATTTGTTGCGGTTCCTGCATGAACATCCTGCCTCTGCTCGTAGTCTGGGGGTGCTAACTAGAATGCTCTTAAACTGGGGGCACAGCTAAAAGAGACTCTAAGGTTGCGCCTATTGAAAATGCGTCCATACCTATATGAACTTGCTTATTTATTAACTTAAGGAATATCTTACCCACATACGTTTTTACGATAAGGAAGAGGTGAGTGGGTAAATGCTATTCTGCAGCACTTCCTTCTACGGATGCTGGGATTCTGCATGTAGGAGATGCGGTCTCTAAATCCACTAGCAGCTTGGGTCTCGTTATTGTAGGGGACTACTGCATCGAAAATCTCCTTTTACTAACACCCTTCACCAACACCGGCAGTGGCGGCACCAACACCATCTCCACCTCCAATGATTCCAACAGTAACAGCGCTAGCATCAACAGCGACAACACCAACAGCGCCTGCACCAACAGCGCCTGCACCAACAGCGCCAGTACCAACAGCGCCTGCACCAACACGGCTTGCACCAACAGTGCCAGATCCAGCAACAGCGGCGGCAGCAACGTCAACACCAACAGGCACAGTACCGCCAACACCCGATCACTCGTTCAAACAACACTTCTCCAACTACAGATCTTCCTTCGGGATACCGGAAAAGAGATACGTCACGTCAATAGCTAGCCATGTATGGTGGCTGATAGACTGCAGGGTTTCATACACAATATCATGGAGAATCCTAGAAAATCCAGGTCCCTACATAAGCGGGACCAAGCGCTGTAAATTATGCATAGAAGAACGGGCGAGGATCCTGAAGGAATTCCTCGACCCATGGAACATCTTTAACTCCAGAACGGAGGTCTTCGGACCTTGCTTACATTTCACGAAATTCCTGCTGGCCTATTGGAACCCACATTATGGCAGGGTCACCAGCGATCGATAGCCAATATATATATATGTATCAAAACAGTTTGATTCAATTTCGTTGGTACTCCGAGTTTCAAGCGTGATACTAGTCTTCAGCCATTTTGAATTTGAAAATGGTTGAAGACTAGCATCACGCCTGAAACTCAAGAGTACCAATGAATTTGGATCAAACTGATTTGATCCATGCATGTAACTCCCAGTAAATTTGTTGAATGCCCTTCTTTCCTTTGTTCACTTACTCGCATGTATGTATATGTATACGTGTGTATACACACACACACACACACAGACAGACAGACACACACACAGACACACACACACACATATATATATACACACGTATTTATCTATCTGTCTGTCTGTCTGTCTGTCTGCCTGTCTCTCTTTCTCTCTTTCTATACATACATATATATATACGAATATATGTGTATGCTTATCTCTACATATATATACACATGCATCTATATGTACACACACAAGCACACACGCACACACATGTACGCAACACGCTCATAACACACATGCACACACACACACACACACACACACACACGCACATACATACACACACAACACACAGAGACCGATAGGATAATATATCCACACAGGACTAAGTAGAAGTACAATAACAACAACGCACTTTGTTATTTAAACAAAAACAACAAAACAATATGATACAGCAAACACATCACGTATTTTCCCATTATTAATGTTTATCTGGTTTCATACAAGTTAGAGCTGAGAGACGACAAAACGGACACGAAACGAGAATCACAACCGCCAACTATCACATGAATATTAGATCTACATGATGCAGGTGTGGTGTAGCCGCGGTTGTAGTGGTGGTGGTGGATGTAGTGGTGGTTTTGGTGATGGTGGCGGCTGTGGTGGTGGTGGTGATGGTGGAGAAAAACGGCTTTTTTGATTTTAATTTTAAATCAAAACCCGCTGGACATTTGATACGTATTTACCAGCTACTTATCAATTCAAACTTCTTTAAATAGAATCGCTTAAATGTCAAACACTTTTCAATGGCGAGGTAGTATGGGGAACCTATGCGTGAAAGGAGGTCTCGATTTTGTTTGCTAGAAATAACTGTCAAATCTCCCTTAAATTATACTTTGTCGTAGTAGAAAACAGAAAGAAGACAGATTTCTTGTGGTTTTGCCTGATGAAGTTCAACATACGTAACTCTTTCGAAATGCCTGTTACCTTGAAATCCGGATGTTCCCACGTAACACTGACTCATCTAGTGCTATACAGACATTACATAAATCACAGTATCGGCGCCACTTCCCTTAAAAGCAAACACCTCACCTTCTTCATTTATTTCGTCAAATCCTTCCACCTTATCTTAGAATTCACATCCATCCTCGCTAATACTTCTGCTAATTTCTCAGACGTGTTAGTTTGAACTAATTACCTTAACTTCTCACCGACATCTTTTATAAACCTACAGGCTCTCACACATACCTCTATTTCTTCTTCTTCTTCCACCTCATTCAGAATAAACCAGCTATCTCTTACTCATAATGTCTCTGTCACCGCCTCCTCTGTAACTGCTAAGTCCTACCGGGGTGGGGGTGGAGCGTCACCAATATGGTTACCACCAACTAGCCGTTGACGTACTTCGGTCGTTCCCTAGCCGATGACCACACTTGATTCTGTCCATACCCTCCTCATTGAAACGTATTCCATTCTCCTTACTTCCACCTCACTACCTGACCTTTCCAGCGAATCATCCTGAGTAACTTTTCTATCTGTTCCAAATCGCCCCTGCCACTCCCCATTTCTTTTCTGAACACCCTTTCCCTTCCTTCAGTCGCTACCGCAATCAGCACGTTCTTATGGTCTATATCACCTTTAATCTTTGCCACAACCAACCTAAATTGTTTGCGTGTACTCGTTCATGTTCCAGCACATTATCCTTCTTTCAAAGCATTATTATCTGGCGCAGTCCCAGACCCACTTTCTCTGACAATGTTTGTTTCATATGCACCTTCAAAAACATAGTCTATTGCTTTGAATGTCAACTTTGTGGCTTATTACATACAAAACAAAACAAAAACATACAAGAGAAACTAGTCGACGATTAGCCGATCTATTTAGATAATATTTATTAAACTTGTGGTATCATAAAAACGGATATCTTAAACCCGTCGTCCACCACTTCAATTCTCCAGGCCAATCTCACCATCTTCTAAGAGTTTGGAGTTACCCGGAAACAGTACGGTATTCCTGCTACTCCACATCTATAAGAACAGTGGAAAATTTTCCGCTTGGAGACGGCTGATCTGACAAATTTAGGTTTTCTCGTTAAGTTTTTCTCTCATCTTGCCACACACGAGCACACCATTAACCGTCCCCTGTATTAACTTTATCCATCTCCACCTAACTGCATATAAATGATTGCAGGGTAAAAACCCTGAAATCTTTTTGTCATGAAAAAAAAAAAAAAACCACTTCTCAGTTGTACACACACATACATGTTGCATTATTTGTATCACTTACGTCACTACTACCTACCGTGCTAAGCACCAATTCATGTGGATATACAGCCTGATTCTTTCTTACCCATTCCATATATATACATGCATATCGTGAGAGTACACGCGCGCACGCACGCGCACACACATAGTAGACGCAGGCGTGACTGTGTTGTAAGACACTTGCTTCCCAACCACTGGGTTCCGAGTTCAGTCCCATTGCGTGGTACCTTGGACAAGTGTCTTTTGCTATAGCCTCGGGCCGACCAAAGCCTTGTGAGTGGATTTGGTAGACGGAACCTGAAAGAATCCCGCCGTATACATACATATATATATATATATATATATATA
>NC_068990.1:71366271-71367588 GCF_001194135.2 Octopus bimaculoides
CCAACTCCCTAGTTTAGCGGTTCGGTGAAAGAGATCGACGGAATAAGTACCAGATTTTAAAAAAGTACTGGGGTCGATTCATTCGACTAAAATTTCTTCAAGGCGGTGCCCCAGCATGGCCGCAGTCTAATGACTTACACAAGTAAAAGACACATACATACATACTGCTTGTGAAGGCGCGTGGCTCAGTGGTTAGGGCATTCGGCTCACGATCGTAAGGTCGTGAGTTGGATTCCCGACGACGCGTTGCATCCTTGAGCAAGATACTTTATTTCACGTTTCTCCAGTCCCCTCAGCTGGCAAAAATGAGTAGTACCTCTATTTCGAAGAGCCGGCCTTGTCACGCTATGTGTCACGCTGAATATCCCCGAGAACTACGTTAAGGGTACACGTGTCTGAAAATTGCTCAGTCACTTGCACGTTAATTTCATGAGCAGGCTGTTCCGTTGATCGCATCAGCTGGGACCCTCGTCGTCGTAACCGACGGAGTGCTCCCCTTACATACTGTTTATCATATTTTATTTCTTCCCGTGTGTGAATGACAGTTACAGCACATGACATTTTCTTGTTAGAAACCGTACATAGCTACCGTCTCTCCTTCTGTCATTGTTAATTACGATGGTTTTATAGCATACACACACATAAAGAATAATTATCTTTTATATTTGTTTCTATGTAACTGGATAAATAGTAAAAAACGTCGATACCTTTTCCTTTTCATCACAGTATAATGCATTAACTTTGTTACTGTGCTTTATGCTTCTTTTCGTAATTTACCAACACGTTGAGAGTTCACATTTTACTAAAGGTTTTTCTTCCATGAGCTGAACACAAATTTACTCGCTCATCTTTATCTCTACAGAAGAAAAGTTTACTAAGGATAGGCTAGTGTTGATCTCTCATCAACATATTTGTTTCCCATCTCTCATGGAAGTGATTCATTCCTGTGGCTTCTCATCTATACTATATATAAAACAGAGATGTGTGTGTAATCGCTTATCACGTGAAAACGGCTTCACTATTTACTTCCATACTTGTGATGCATGAATAATTTGACCTCGGATAAATCTTAGGCTCTTCATTTGATTTTTTTAATTAAAAATAAATAATATTGCTTTATATTTATGATTCACTTCTTTAAAAAGGTTCCTCAATGTCAACTTCCGGTATTGACGTAACAACGGCTTACATACTTGTGATGTAATGTCAACTTCCGGTATTGCGCGCGCGCATACACACGTGTGTCTTTGTAAATAGGTTTGTATACATTTATGTAAGTGTGTGTTTGTAACAGACAGAGTGTGAGTGAGTCAAGGG
>NC_068990.1:71367845-71370649 GCF_001194135.2 Octopus bimaculoides
GAGGATATTCACGTAAATCATTTCTTTCATTTAATCCCCATTTTAATTTTCGTAAAAGTTTCCAAGTAACATCATCATCATCATCATCGTTTAACGTCCGCTTTCCATGCTAGCATGGGTTGGACGATTTGACTGAGGACTGGTGAAACCGGATGGCAACACCAGGCTCCAATCTAATTTGGCAGAGTTTCTACAGCTGGATGCCCTTCCTAACGCCAACCACTCAGAGAGTGTAGTGGGTGCTTTTACGTGTCACCGGCACGAGGGCCAGTCAGGCAGTACTGGCAACGGCCACACTCAAAATGGTGTCTTTCATGTGCCACTCCCGAGCAACGCCGGGTGCCTCTGCTAGTAATTGATAAAACTGTTGATTTCACATACTGGAATGAGATTACAATTCATATATGTGGGGAATAGTCGATTGATTTGCTACCAGAACATGACTAGTGTCTATTTTTATCGATTCCAAGATGAATGGAAAGTAAATGAAACTTGACTATGTGGGATTCGTAATCAGAATTTAAAAGAACGTAACTTGATCCCCCCCACTCCAAAAAAAAAGGTGATGCTGATGACCCTACTGCTTCTATTAATTCAAAGCACTGTGAAATACGTAAAACAGGCATGTGGATTTTGAATGAAGTTGATACTGGAAAAACGCCTACATCCGCGTAGTTTCATCCTAGCACATACATTAGGGTTATGACTTTTTCTTAACCTAATAACCCTATAGGTTACCTGCTGAAGAAGACTTCGCCTAGCAAATTATTTTATTTACTAAAATAAGTCAGAAACCATGGTCCAAGAGTTAGATGATAAATATTTTTATTTTTCATTATATATATATATATATATACAGAGAGAGAGAGAGAGAGAGAGAGAGAGAGAGAGAGAGAGAGAGAGAGAGAGAGAGAGAGAGAGAGAGAGAGAGAGAGAGAGAGAGAGAGATGTAGATAACTATAGATAGATACACATAGATACAGAAAGATAGATATAGATAAAGATAGAGATAGATAACTGGACTTTGAGCTAAGATGGTGTTGAAAATGAAGAACACAATCAACGTTTTAAAACATTAAAATGGAAAGTTTAAAATTATGCTTATACTTTTTGGCTCTACAAATGTTAAGAGACTTGGTTACATAGTATATCCATAGTTGTTTTAATATCATTACATGTAAGATTGTTACTTGGGCATAAGTTCAGCCTTGATAAAGTAGACATATGATCAGATGTGTTCCGGCCATGACAACTCATGTTTGATTCAAGACATATTTTATTTCGGACTACGTCGTCATCCAGTGTGTCCTTCCCTGCTGTTGTTCGTCTTCGCTTTTCCTCCAGTAAGCTATGGCTGAGCAAACCTATAATCAAAGCTGTTCGAAACAATATCGATCTTGCCTTTTATGCAGACATACTATATCACGTTTTATTTTCTTAAGACGGCAAACTATGACACAAACGAAATTTGGTTGTTTTGTATAGCATGTCGCGCAACACGGTAGAGGTTTCTTCGGAAGTTTAATACTGAGAGAGTTAGTGACAAAGAGTTGTAGAAATAAAATAAATTTTCCATATTGTTTCAACAGATATTGTATGAATATTTTAAGTAGTTGTAAACTACTCGAGATAAATTTCCTGTCATGAACATTGCAGATAATTAGATTCATAAACATACAAGTAATTGTTGAGCGTTATTTGATACTGCGCTCTCCGCGCGCGTGTGTGGTTTCTTTTATCTATGAAATATTCTTATCTATATAGGTGAATTGTAATATTAACATTAAATTAAGATTATATACTTAGTCCAGTAGGGTATAGTCAGAATAGAGGCGCAATGTTGACTAAATGTTTTTCATGCTAACATGCCTGTCTGTCTGGCTGTCTGTCTGTCCACTTTACGTATCGAGTTCTATTTCTCTCGATTGTAAAACCAAACGTACCACACTCTCTCTTTCTCTCCATCCCCCATCTCTCTCTCTCTCTGTAACTATGTCTGTTTCTATACATCATATGCATATATGAATATACACATAAATATCTATGTGTGTGTATGGCGTGTATATACGTTATTTTGTGCTATTTTCTAAATGTCTCACCAATAGAGAAAAAGCTGGTGTCGAACCTTCACAACTAGGATGTCTCATTGGAATTTATACTTCAGCTGGTTTCATCATCTGGTTTCATATTTAAAATATGCATGTATGCATGTATGTATGAATGTATGTACATACGTACTTACCAACCTACGTACGTATTTTTGTATGTATGTATGTATGTTCTCTTTCTCTTTTTAATTTAGAATAAATTTTGACCTGCTATCTATTTGGTAGGAAGCTTATGAAGAAAAGCATCTTGGTTTAAACCATCATCCTTTAAATCTCAAGATTGCAGATTTTTATAGTTCTATATGTAAGTATGTATGTATGTATGTATGTATGTATGTATGTATGTATGTATGTATGTATGTATACATATATATATATATATATATATATATATATATATATATATATATATATATATATATATATATATATATATGGACCAAAACAGTTTGATTCAAATTCGTTGGTACTCTTGAGTTTCAAGCGTGATGCTAATCGTCAGCACTCAACCAATTCATTAGTTGAGGTTCCCTTCTTTCGTTTGTCCACTCACTCGTATGTATACACACACACACACACACACACATATATATATATATATATATATATATATGTGTGTGTGTGTGTGTGTGTGTGTGTGTGTGTGCGTGTGTGTGTGTGCGTGCGTGCGTGCGTGCGTGTATACACACACGCACA
>NC_068990.1:71371953-71375593 GCF_001194135.2 Octopus bimaculoides
CATAACTTCCTTCCTTGGCGAAGGTAACAAACGTTGCAAAGTGTTTAGAGTGGAATAAAAACCTACTGAATTGGTCCCTAGAGCAGTGGAAGAATGTTATTTTCTCGGACGAGTCATTCTTTACCTTATTTCCGACCACTAGCCAGAAATACGTGTGGAGACAGCCAAAAGAAGCATTTGACAAAGGCTGCCTTCTTCCAACTGTTAAACATGGAAGAGGATCTGTGATGATCTGAGGGGCTGTATCTTGGAATCCGCCGGCCCAATGGTTTCCTCTCATGGCAGAATTAATAGTCAAGACTAAGCATTTTACCTGATCAAATTCATCCTATGGTTGCGGAACGGTTTCCGGAGGGAAACGCAGTCTTTCAGGAGGATAATGCAGCAATTCACACAGCTAAAGTTGTTACTGAATCGCATGAAGAACATTCTAATGAAGTTGAACATCTTATCTGGTCAACAGTCCCCAGATCTCAAAATTATTGAACATTTATGGTGCATTTTAGAAAAACAAGTAAGGAGTCGATATCCTCCGCCATCATCACTACAAGGACTGGAGACTGTTTTAGCTGAAGAATGGACAAAAATTCCTTTGGAAATAACTCAAACATTGTACGAGTCCATACCGTGTAGAATTCAAGCTGTAATTACTGCCAAAGGCGGTCCTACGCTATATTAAGGTGTTTCCATTATTTTGTCCAACCCCTGTACATATATACACGTGTGTGCGTGTGTGTGTGTGTGTGTGTGTGTGTGTGTGTGTGTGTGTGTGTGTGTGTGTGTGCGTGTGTCCTTGTTCTTATGATTTATTTTAAACATTTTTCATCGACAAAAAATGAACTAGGCTCTGATCTGTAAACAAGGCTCTTTCATCGGAATTTAGATAACATTAAATCGGTGGCAAACCTTGCTTTCCAACCATCTGATTTTGGGTTCAGTCCCACTTCATGGTGCCTTTAGCAAGTGCCTTCTATTATAGACCTGGGTTGACAAAGGCTTTGTGAATGGATTTGGTAGATGGAAACTAAAAAAGAAGGCCGTCTTTTGGGAGTTGGCGCACGCGCATGTGTGTATGTATGCATTTAGACACCCCATAAAACATCGTTTTATGTTAATTTTAACTTGAAAGGGTTTATATATTTTATTAATTGGCATTTTTATTTTTGAGGACCTATATGTGACTGTTTAAACATGCTACGTACAAAAGAAGCCTTGGAACTGTCCGAATTCCACTATCCTCGTCAGGGATAGTGGAAACAGTCAAATCATTGATGGAGATGTTACTAGTCTGGTTTATAATTTTCCTCCTTTTCACAACCATATAAAAACATTTATTCTGATCAAACTCCAACCCTACATCCTTTGAGAATGTCGTAATTAGGTCAAGGATCTTTTTCATCTTATGCATATACTTTGCATAAAGTTTCAAGTCGTCCACAAAGAAACAGTGTGTAATTTTGGTATTTCTGTTTCCTTGTGAACCAGTGAGATATCCTTCAGACTTCCTTAACATCAATGACAAGGGGTTTACAGAAAGTATAGACAACATCACAGAGAAGCTGTCTCCTTGGATTATACCTTTGCGATGGTATATTCTGTGAGTGATAATACAGTCACTCTTTGTGTTTAATTTCAAGATGATGGCCCACGATGAAGTTAGGTCAGCTATGGCTTTGACTATGTTCACTGGAACTTTAGCACGTTGAAGGGCTTCTGGCATCCGTGAGTGGGGAACAGAGTCAAAGCTTTCTTGCAGTCTAGCCACATTGAAACCAAGTTCCTCCTGTGCTCTCGCACCTCTGACATCACAGCTTTGTTGATTAACAATTGCTCGGCACATCCCCAGACTCCCTTCTTCCCGGTTGTTTGTTCTGCTGTGATGTTATTGGTTTCACAATGGTCCTGGAGGGAGAGGCTTAAACATATTGTATATATCTTATACATTAAGTTCTGGCATGCAATTGGCCGGTAGTTTTTTGCCATGTGGGTGGTTCTGTATTTGGGGATCAATTTTGTCTCTGCCAGAGCTAACCTTACAGCTTCCAATTCTTGTTTCCTGACTAGGTAAAAATGATCAAACTTTAAACCTCTATAACTTTTTAAAAGCATTTTTCTGGAAAAAAAATGAAATAACTCCCGCAATTCAATTTGGGCAAGTGTATTATTGTGCTAAATTTTAAAATTTTCGGTAAACATTAATTTTTGGAGTCGTTGGCAACCAAACAGAAAAGATCCGAGAAAAACAGTTAGTTTTAAATCTCTGAGCGAGATATTGGCAAATAAACTTTAATTTAAAAGATTTATCGAAAAAATCTTATTTAGCTGTTGTTTTTAGCACACTTCACAACCACCTCAATGCTCAAAGACAAAAGGCAACGTGTAAACAAGACTGCTGTCAACACGTGCTTCCTCGCAGACTTTTCAAAAACTGTTACTATGGCAACATGTTTCCGCTTGTTACTATCAGAACTGGCGTGAATGTGTCTGTGGCTTACGATTGGCTAAAATTACCAAAATTTTCAAACTTTAATTTCTAATAACTCTTTATTTATTGATTTATAGCGAAAATTACTTTCACGTCATTAATTAGCCTATAAAGGTGTATCATTACACTGAATATGAAATCAATTCGAACAGAAAATTGACGCTGGCAGCCGCTGGCAACCAAGCAGAAAAGATCGTCGTTCTGTTCCTCGGTTCTGTTGTTGTTGATGTTGTGTCCAGCCATGTATGTATGTATGTATGTATGTATGTATGTATGTATGTATGTATGTATGTATGTATGTATGTATGTATGTATGTACGTATGTATGTTCGCCAGCCTGTTATTGAATATATGAACCTCTATGTTTCTACTGAGGTATGCGCACGTACACATCTATCTATAAGTCTATACGTGTATAAGTACCTGCTACAGGCTAGAATCCACATTTGTAACTTCTTAATTAGCTGTGCTTTTTTTTCGATTTTCTGAAGCTCAACTTTCCAAGACAGTAACGAGGCAGTTATAGTTAGCTAAATAAGCGTCCCAATAGACACAACTATAAAACAAAATGGAGATGAGATGAGAGGGTGAAAGATTTAGGCAGGAGAAATTACTGTATCATTACAGTTAGTTGAAGGGTTAGCAAGCTCACGTGCACTTCGCCCCTCACACCTTACTTAAACCATAAAAATACCTCTACTCTGTCTCTTTCTTTCCTATGTACGCACACACACGTACACACACACACCCGCGAGCGCGTGCCCTCACACAATCCATTGCATTGGCATACAGCATATATAGCCATATACATTGCTATGATGTTGTTACTATTATTGTCACTGCCAATTTGTTATTCAAAAGTTGGTGGGCTGGTAATGGTGCTGGTAGTGGTTATATTAGTTTTGTTGTTAGTAATGGACAACAATACCATCCCCGACGGTAAATAGTGGATGGTATTGTTATTGTTGTTGCTGGCCACACTAGCGTAGCTGGGGGACGGTAAGGGAGGTCCTCCCCGGGCGGCACTTTTAAAGGGGCACCACTTTTAAAGGGGCACCACTTTTAAAGGGGCACCACTTTTAAAGGGGTACCACTTTGGGGCACTACTTAAAGGAGCACCATTTTAGGCAATATGTGTTTTGTGGTGGTGGTGGT
>NC_068990.1:71375639-71382593 GCF_001194135.2 Octopus bimaculoides
CGGAGAGCGGCAAACGGAAGGGCCGACCGGGCGGCACACACTTTAGCTACGCTAGTGGGTGGTCGTATTTTTCTTGTTAATTGATTCTGTTTAGTCTCAAGTCAACCTTGATTAACCTGAAACCGAATACATTTCATTTACCCAGGGTACCACATTATCTCATGCAATTGTCTTTTAACTTGTTGTGGCGGTGGTTGCTGTTGGTCGTTAAGGAGTTAGTGGGTTATTAATGGCGGAGGCTGTAGAGAAAATTTCTGTGTTTATAGTGTGCGATATGCCATCCTGATTATATTCAGATGTATTATAGTTGAAATTTTTTTTTATCCAAGATTTTAAACTAAAATCATATGAGATCTTGTCAAGGTAGTTTATTCAGCTGGCTGAAACGTTAGCACGCGGAGCGAAGTGCTTAGCGGTATTTCGCCCGTCACTACGTTCTGAGTTCAAATTCCGGCGAGGTCGACTTTGCCTTTCATCCTTTCGGGATCGATAGATTAAGTACTAGTTACGCACTGGGGTCGATGTAATCGACTTAACCACTTTGTTTGTCCTTGTTTGTCCCCTCTATGTTTAGCCCCTTGTGGGCAATAACGAAATAAGGTAGTTTATTCGTGGAGATAGAGTTTCCTTTCTTATGAGTTTTTTGTTTTCTTGTTCCGATATACTGTTAGTGGTTAGGCATAAACGTCTAGTAAATCGTTTTTTGTTTTTCACTAGACTTTTTTTTTTAGTTCATGTTAATTTCCAATAAAAAGCTTGAAATCCACAATAGGACAGCTGCGGAAAGAAGTGCCGATTTCTAATTGTGGCGTTAACCTGTGGAAGAGGTAGATCTAGGAAGACATGAGACGAGGTGGTGAAGCATGATCTTCGAATGTGGAGTCTCATGGAAGCGATGACAAACCTTTGGCGATTTGCTGTGCTTGAGAAGACTCGTCAAGCCAAGTGAAATCATACGTCGGTGACGGTAACAGCTTCCGAGCCGGCGACACGCAAAAGAACCTGTGCCGGTGACACGTAAAAGGCACCCACAACACTCTCGTAGTGGCTGGCGTTAGGAAGGGCATCCAGCTGTAGAAACCAAGCCAAATTCAGATTGGAACCTGGTACAGCTCTCTGGCTTACTAGTTCCAGTCAAGCCGCATAACCCATGCCAGCATGGGAAGCGGAGTTAAATGATGAGGATCATGATGATGATGATGATGATGACGATGATGACGATGATGATGATGACGATGATGATGATGATGATGATGATGAAGATGATGATGATGATGATGATGATGATGATGAAGATGATGATGTAGTAATAGAGGATGTGCGATATAAATATTGTCCATCATAAACTTTTTGAAAGTATCTAAAAGTCAAATTCTATGACACAAGTTGTTGGATTTACAATCGAGTTTTATCTATTTGGGTGTGCTTACGTATATTCCATTATCATAACTTGCGTTGCAGGTATAACTGAGGTGTTCTTTCTGAGTGATAGCAGCTGCATATAAATGAGTATTGATTGTCCACTGCGTGTTATCACTTGTTTTCATATAATTCCTAGCGATATCACTCAATAACTTTTAATATGAGAGCGATTGTTCTTTTCCTTTAGCCTCAAAGACAAACTATTAACTAATAATTGCTTACAGAAATTGGAAACCATTTAATTAAAGTAAGGTTTTAAATTCTTATCGCGTTCCATATATCAAACCGTTATCTGTTGGCGAATCAGATGAGTGATGTCACCGGGTTGCATATCTATCTATCTATCTATCTATCTATCTATCTATCTATCTATCTATCTATCTGTCTGTCTGTCTGTCTGTCTGTCTGTGCATACATATATGCATGTATATAGGCATATGTATATATGTATGTGATATATCTATATATGTGTGTGTGAGCGCAAGTGTGAACGCGAGTGTATGCATATAAGTATCTAAATGCATATATCGTATGTTTGAAAGTACACATACGCACACACACACGCGCGTGCACACACACACGCGCGTGCACACGCACACATATATATGTATTTCTTTTACAGTTCTATATTTAAGAGATGAGGAATTATGTACATTATTTACATTATTTACATTTGACGGATATTTGTCCTCATCTTGTTTGTTGTTAACACAGCGTTTCGGCTGATATACCCTCCAGCCTTCATCAGGTGTCTTGGGAAAATTTCGAACCTGGGTTCCCATTCCTAAGGTATGTGATATATCTATATCTACATCGAAAATACCTTAGGAATGAAAACCCAGGTTCGAAATTTCCCCAAGACACCTGATGAAGGCTGGAGGGTATATCAACCGAAACGTTAACAACAAACAAGATGAGGACAAATATCCGTCAAATGTAAATAATGTATTTCTTTTACTTGTTGATTCTGAAGGAAGGATATATAGAATCCCTCTGAGACTGGTGAAATAGATGCCGATAATGTTCCGTTTAAGCTGTTGTAGTTTAACACCAGCAGGAAAACCATGAGAGAGAAATGGATTTCAGAGGGATGATACTCTGGGGAGGAAGTACTGGCTATGATAATTAGTGTTGAGAAAAGGTAATTGGATGCACCAAGAATTCTGAGATGTGGAGAAACGAGTGTGACAAGGATGCCTGAGTGATGCAGTTACGAGACAAGTCTGCTCAGCGGAGAAAATGCCATTTATAATAGCTACAGAACAGTCAAAGAGGGTAGCACCGTGGGCCAGAGTTTAGAGTCTATCCGTCAGAGATGGGGTGCCAATCACCCAGTACTCGTTCTCGGGATACGATCTAGAATGTCATTGCACGAGTATTAACCCATTGTCGGCCCTACGCGAGCCATATGGATATAAGAATGAAAGCTATTAAAGATGAAATAATTTCTCTGCAGAGATATTCGAGTCTTTGGGATGCGACTCTAGCGTTGCTAAGAATGTGTTTTCGCAGGGAGGGATCTTCGGTTATAGGGTAACTCAGCATTTGGAGCAACAGTGAAGACCCTAGCTGATTATCGCTCACAATAGAGGGAGTGGGGTGCAGCGGATACGGCTGTGTGGTAAGAAGCTTGGTAAGAAGAGGGAGGGATGATAGAAAAATTTTTGGACAGGGAATGCGGCCAGGAAAGATCTTTCTCGGCTTGCACGACCCGTTCAACATGGCCTCCGCAGGTGGCTGCAGAGATCGTGACTAATAGGATCCTGTCAATGATTATAGCCACCTTTGACAAGGAGGATTTTATCTGCCTCGCCACAGACTCCGACTTGTCCATGCGGACTTGTCTGCGGGCAGCAAGTCGTTTGCTTAAGGGCTGTGGCGGGGCGGATTCGTTATGATTAATTGTATTAATGAATTTGATTTGTATAGCATAACTGATTTTGTACATGATTTGTATTGAAACAATGTTTTCGAGGAGTTGTCAGTCGGTGAGGACTGGCGCCCCTCTCATTTTTCATCTGTGTCATCCTACCATATTTTCATTAATGTCTTTGTCTAGCCCTAGCTTCTGCTACTCTATGCACAGCCTTGATGACTAATCAAATGAAATAAAGAAGCTTGCTTCCCAACCACATGATTCCGGGTTCAGTTCCACTGGGTGGAACCTTTGGCAAATGTCTTCTACTATAGCCTGGAACAGTCGATAGTTAGCTTGGGGCGGTGTTAAGCAGTTGTGGTCGCTGAAAACTGCTTAAGTAATTTTCAGCGTAGTAGTAGTACCAATAATTGTCGGAGCTCTGAGAACAGTGAGCAAAAACAGCACTGCTTGGAACCGCTCGAATACTCCGGATGGTGCTCGAAAAATAAGGGGTGTTACCTTAGTTATAGGTAGTTATAGTTACAGTGGGAACTATCCCTAAAGATTTGAACAGATGGATAGAGGAAATAGGCATAAACCCAGTTTAGTACAACTCCAGAAAACAGTGTTATTAGGGATAGCTAGGATTCTTGGCATCTAAGGCAACGTCTTGTAGCCCGATGTTAGGATTCTTTTCTTTTCCAATAGTCTAATCTGTTGAATGTATAATAATAATAATAATAATAATAATAATAATAATAATAATAATAATAATAATAATAATAACAATAATAATAATAATAAGAAGAAGAAGAAGGACAACAACAACAGCAACAACAAGAAGACAAAGAAGAATGTGAAAGCGTGACTCACATTGTTAGTGTTTGTGAAATTTTTGCATAGAAAGAGTACAAGCGCAGACACGACAAGATAGCCCAAAACCTGCACTCGCTACTATACCGGAAGTATGGATACGAGGTAATAGGTGTTTGCTATCAACATACAACGGTAAAGGTAATGGACGAAAAGGGGAAGGCAAAAATCCTCTGGGACTTTGACTTTCAGACAGACAAGGTGTTAGTGCACCGAAGGCCGGATATAGTAACCTTTAGGAAGGACAAACGAGAGTGCCTAATAATCGACGTAGCAGTGCCAGGAGATAAATATATTATCATGAAAGAAAGAGAAAAGATTAATAAATATGGAGACCTGAGAATTGAGATCACAAAGATGTAGCAGCTACGAGAGGAAAACATAAAGGTTGTCCCTTATTGCGTCAAGTACTGTTTGAGGTCCTTGTTGTGACTAGACAGACAATATAAAACCCTTGTAGACACAATATCTTCAGTCAACAACATTATGTTATTGGATACTGTGCGACGTCTTAAACAACAACGACGACGACAAAGACGACAACAACAACAACAACGACAACTATAATAATAATTGTTGGCACTCCGTCGCTTACGACATCGAGAGTTCCAGTTGATCCGATCAACGGAACAACCTGCTCGTGAAATTAACGTGCAAGTGGCTGAGCACTCCACAGACACGTGTACTCTTAACGTAGTTCTTGGGGATATTCAACGTGACACAGTGTGACAAGGCTGACCCTTTGAATTACAGGCATAACAGAAACAGGAAGTAAGAGTGAGAGAAAGTTGTGGTGAAAGCGTACAGCAGGGTTCGCCACCATCCCCTGCCGGAACCTCGTGGAGCTTTAGGTGTTTTCGCTCAATAAGCACTCACAACGCCCGGTGTGGGAATCGAAACCGCGATCCTATGACCGTGAGTCCACTGCCCTAACCACTGGGCCATTGCGCCTCCACCTAATAATAATAATAATAATAATAATAATAATAATAATAATAATGATCTTACTATAATGGGCGTTATGTCCATCTGTCTGTCCGACTGTCTGTCTGTTCCCTCTTCACGGTCAAACGGCTGGACCAATGGTCACGATGTTGTTCGGCATTACGAAGGAGGTAACCAGGAAGGTTTTTAGCGAAAAAATGTGAAAAAATATGATTATTTACTGGTTATTAAATTTTGTTTTAATAAACCATCTTTGATTTTTTTTTTTTGCTTAAGAACACAACGCATCAGCCAGTCTAGGAATTGAAACTACGATATCGCGATCGTGAGTACAAAAAAGCGTGTACACAGTAAAGAAACAGAAACGAGAAAGAAAAATTCAAATAATAATTAATTACTCCATAGATGGGAAACTTTCGAAGGTTGCTCGAAGAAACTCCACGAAACTACGGTCATCCCGATTTCTAGGTGTCTTTTCTCTATCCTGCTCTCTCAGTCTGCAGGGGCATGCTCGGGGCTGGCTTCGTCACACAAATTTCCTTTACACTCTCAGCCATCTTTGAACAAATTTGCTAGAAGGCAGCACTTCACTCTCCATTTTCGCTTTCCTTTTCTAGAGGTTTGAAAAAGAAAAATACAGATGATAAGGATCTGGTCAAACAAGAAGGTGTCTGTCTCCCACCGTTCCTCAACTTATACAACTAAGCATTTCCCCATTTTGTTGTTTCCACATTTTGCAGTTGCGGCAGGTATCTGTCAAGAGGTTTCTACGCAAGCTTGGCATGTGAAAGTAAAGCTTGTAGAACAGATCATCCAAATCAAGCGATTCCCTGACCCATGTAGCCAATTACCTCATCCTGTATTTCTGTAGGTCTTAAGGACTTCTCTGCAACATTCCATCACCTTTCTTGCCGAGAGTCGCGACAGGACACCGAGGTAGGCACTCGTTCCAAACAGTTGACTGAGGTGCAGCTAAAAACCGTACACATCTGCTTGGGTGTGAGTAGCATGTGTCCATTATAATCCGCCAAAGACCGAATTACCTTCGTTTCCACGTTGCCTCTTTACCGCTTTGGTCTATCGAACGGCTTTCGTCATTCTCTGTCTCAGCTCTAACGATCAAACCTTCGTGTTATGCATTGAAGAATTGGCCGTCGGCCAACCTCGCCGCAGGCATAGCGGTTGCGATGCTTTTCTTAAGTATTTCTTCTAAGTTTTTAACTGTTTCCCTCTATCGTATCGTTACGACCTTACTAAGCGTAATTGATTTTATTCTAATCGCCCTTTTCAGAGTGGACTACTATTAATGTCCGCATAACAAAATTGTTAATCTGGTGTGGTGTCTGTAAGCTTGGTGCACCGGGAGTAACACATTCAACTGCCAGTAACCGGGTTTCTGCCTTCCAACCCTGTCTGGACTGACCGTATAGATCACTAACTGTGGCCTGTGTAGCCAACGATTTTAAAATGAGGACAGCCTTTACTGTTTTTATCTACTGGCCTACAGAATATTCTAAATATATACGACCTGGATAACCCGATGCGGTTTGACCATGTTCACATTGGCACATTCGCGAGATCCAGTTAGTGCCCGTCAGATAGTTGGAAACAACTGAGCAGTTTTACAAAGCTTTTGCTCCTTCTCTGCAAACTAGAAGTGGTAGTGTTGCATTTACATGTCTTTTCATTTATGTTATTTTCGTCGTTGTTTTTGTTGCTGACATTGTCAGTGCTGTTCATATATAACTTTGTTAACAGGCAGTAGTAGGAAATCAGTAATATATTCGAAGTTGGAACAGCTAATTGCCCAGTGAATTTGCGAAACCACATTTAAAAAAAAAAATATATAACTTCAG
>NC_068990.1:71384922-71385879 GCF_001194135.2 Octopus bimaculoides
CACCTCGATACTTAGAGCGGTACCAACCACTCTTGCCATTTTTGCAACTTCAACCTACCTTTCAGTAAATTCACTCGAGGACAGCATCTCCCTCTCCACCCCCACTTTTCTTTTCAAATGAAACTTGAAAAATCAATGACGGCTCTACCAAAGAAGAAAATATTTGTCCTCATGCCTTTCAACCTCTTCCACCAGGCAACCTCTTTCGTCACTGCTACCAAGCAAAGAGAATGTGCCTTACCTGCCCTACTAAAGAAACGCGGCGGGACAATTTTCACTATGAACTCGGTTGACAGACGCATCCATCCCACTCGTGACAATAACTGTTCGAAATAACTCCACAAGCCAGCAAAGCCCGGACATTGAATGAGTGCATGCAGAGCGGTTTCGTCGCTTTGCGTGCATCTCGGACAAGCCCGTCTGACAGCACGTCCGTGCCTTACATCCTTACTACATTAGGCACAAGGCCTGAAATTTTAGGAGAGGGAGTAAGTTGATTACATCGACCCCCAGTACTTGGCTGGTACTTATCGACTCCGAAAGGATGAAAGGCAAAGCTGTCTCGACGGAATTTGAACTCAGAACGTAAAGGCAGATTAAATGCGGCTAAGCATTATCTCCGGAATATTAATTTTTAATTTAGGCATAAGACTTGCAGCTTTGAGAGGAGGGCGGGATCTATTTTAAAACGGGGGCCACATTTTTCATTAATGTTTTACGTAGAACAGAAAAATATTTTTGTATTCGAATTTATTTCATGTAAAAAATTGTCTTATTTCGATAATTTCAACCAATCACTGACAAGTATTCAGTTGTTTATATTTACTCCTTTGGCTGATTAAGCGATGTAAAGCGTATTTAATCTCCATACCTTCGTTTTATTTGCTTTTTTCATTTTAAATTTGCTTTAACCCTAACCCTAACCCTAACCCTAACCCTAGGGTTCCTAACCCTAGG
>NC_068990.1:71389361-71392182 GCF_001194135.2 Octopus bimaculoides
CTTACGTCCCCGTAACGTAGCAGTTCGGCAAAATTAACTGATAGTATAAGTACTAGACTTAACAAAACATAAGTACTAGGGTCGGTTCATTCGACTAAAAACACTTCAAACCGGTCCCCAGCATGGCCACAATCTAATGACTGAAACAAGTAAAAGATAAAAGAGGATAAATATTCTTTATGTTGCATGTCTCGTTTCTCTGTTTTTTTCGTTGTTCGAAAAAAAGTTCGTTTTCTGTCTTCGTCTTTATGTTTTCGTTTCTCATTGTGTTTAACGTTTTTTGTGATGTCCTGTACCCATACATGCATGCATGTATACATATAGATGTAGGTATGTACATATATGTATGGATATATGCATATATTTGTATATTATTTATGTTGTTATTATATATATATAATACAAAGAATATATATGCATGTATACACACATATATGTACATACTTACATCTACATGTGTATATAGATGCATATCAGGGTACAGCAGGTTAGAACAATGAACTGCAGACAACGGAACGAACACATAGGAAAACAGATAGCCACTTGGAATTAATCCTTCGTCAGCTGCCTCTATTCTAACTAGACGTTTCGCAGATAAGGCAGAACATGCATGTATACATACACACATACACACGTACATTCACAAATATAGCTACTTATGCAGATATATATGTATGTACATATGAAGGCACGTGGCTTTGTAGTTAGGCTTTTGCACTCAAGATCACTAGATCGTGGGTTCGATTCTTAGATCGGACGACGCGTTGTGCTCTTGAGCAAAACACTTTCTTTCACGTTACTCTAGTCCTCTTATCGACCGTGGAGGGGTTTGGATGTTGGCCTGCTTGCCTAGCCAGAGGGGTGGCGTCATTCGAAGGTAAAACGATGCAAAAGCGCATTATGACCAGCGATGTGTAACAACATCGGATAGTGATCCCTTGATATGTACATATATATACATACATAGAAGAATCGATGTATGCATACATACACACACGCATACACATACACCTCACCTACCCACATGTATGTATGTATGTATGTATGTGTGTATGTATGTATGTATGTATGTATGTTTGTATGTATGTATGGACGTACGTATGTATGTATGTGCAGATGTGTATGATTTCTCATGCATATCGTTGCATATCTAGACATTCTCATATATATTTAAATGGCAAGTTCTACAGATTTTTACAATTCCAGTGATCGATTGGTTCTATGTATGTATGTATGTACGTATGTATGTATGTATGTATGTATGTATGTATGTATGTGTGTGTGTGTGTGTGCATGCGCACGCGTGTATATATCTACTACATTTGTGGAAAATCGGTGTGTGTTTGTTTGTGGCGTTGTTAGCTAACTCCTCCTACATCATTTTATTGATTTTGATGAAACTTGACAGATGAGTAGAACTCATGTCTGGAAACGCGTGACTTACTTAGATTGTTGAAAAAGAAAAGATAATACGGCCCTGGAAGGGATCTTTATATCTACCTCATATAACTAATCTTTTTTAAACACCCAAGGGAAATAACCCATAGTATCTGTACAATATTTTTTCTAAACACTCAATGGAAATAACCCATAGTACCTGCATTTGCAGTTATTAGATTTTAGTGAAGCGATCAGTATTTGATTCTCACGATCAGCGGACCGAATTCTGCATTTCACGACTCACAGTTTTCAACTGCTAAACCTTATTATTGCACTTTTTTTATGCATTTACACTATTAATGCCAATAACTCCGACAATTCTGCATTTTTCCAGTTAAAATTTTCCGATGACAGTACATAAATTTTTGATTCCAGATTCAGTGGACCGAATTCTGCATTTCACGACTCAGTTTTCAACTGCTAAATCTTATTATTGCACTTTCTTGATGCACTTTCAATGCCCATAACTCTGATAATTCTGCATTTTCAAGTTAAAACTTTTCGATGACACTACATAAATTTTTGATTCCAGAATGTATTTAATAAGTGTGTCCCAATACAATGAACTCATACTTTAAATGCTTAAAATTTTTAAAAAAATGAAACCAAATTTCCACACCACATTCAACTGGGACACCCTATATCAATACTTATTTTACAAATCATAATATTTATAATGAATAGGTCTGTATGTCCAGGTTCAACAAAAAGAGTACTCCATCTAACGAGAGTTAATATTGATTTCTATGACCACCTCACATGTAAGTAGAGCCGTCGCTAAGCCCCTGCAACCCTTGCAGTCGCAGGGGGCTTCCGCGGTTGAGGGGCCCCATGTTAAGATCAAAGTACGTAGATGAGTCATTTATTTACTTTGGTTAGGATGTTGAACAAGAATTAAACTATGTTAAATGAAAATTTCAAGAAATAAAAGGGTAATACATTTTACCTGCAAAAGTTCTTGTAAAAATATTACATTGTACCACGAACGTGTACCAGACTTTGTGGATTGTCTATGATATCTATTGGACATGAACTTATAAGATCTGTTTCCTTATATGCTATCCAATCCTAAATCTTAGCTTGATTATTCTAAACTGATCGATGATTTCGCAAAGCGAAAAGTGCGCCGTGTTTGTCCTTGAAAGTTGCCTGGATTATAAAAGTGCTCTTTTATTCATATCTGGAAGTTTTACTTATTGAAATTTGTAATAGGTATAAAGAAAGTTAACTTGTACTTTTAAATATGTTCTTTAGAATATCACGAAATATTGAACTTCAGATAGAATAAAGAAAAATATAGTTATGAATAAAGGGTGAGTAGATTATGAATTTTTATTGAAGGGATGGGGCCTCGAAGCAAAATTTTGCAGCGGGGCTCTAA
>NC_068990.1:71394267-71396044 GCF_001194135.2 Octopus bimaculoides
ATATATAATTTTATTATATGTATTTATTTTCTCCTAATTAATAAATAACTCGGACAAAATAAATTGGTTAATAGATACCAGGGTAGCAAAGATCACAAAATAACTGTGGTGTAACTCCTGTTTATGAGGTAGAAACTCCTTGATATTTTGGGTACTTGAGTATATATAAGTTTAATGAATGGAGTAAAACGCATATGTTAACTGCATACTTTTATTTCCAACATATGTTTCGAAGATTACAAATTATACCTTCCATAGGAATCGGCGATGTTAAAAATGCAATCTTCTCTTCAGGGAAATGCATGGGAATCAGCTTAAACGTAAGACATTTTAACCGAATATGAGAAATATAGTTGGAGAAGGTTATTACGTAATTTATTTGAAAAAACCGTTGGAGATTAGGACGCTACCAGATAGTACGTTGGACAAGAAGGAAAGAAAAGAAGGACAGAAAAAAGAAAAAAAAGAAAGAAAATTCAGAGTATAAAGTTGGGAGATAATAAGATGATTTAAATCCGATAAAAATTGGAGAGGAATGTTATGTAAAAAATGTGATCGTAAAAGGGAGTTAATCTTGTATTTCTACAATAAATGCTGAGAAAAATGTATATAATCATATATACTCATGTATACACGCATATATACACACATACATACTCACACACAAACATACATATACTCGAATAAATACATATATGCAGACATGTATACACATACGTACAAACACACACACACACACACACACACACACACACACACACACACATATATATATATATATATATATAAATATATATATACATATGCATACACACACACACACACACATACACACACACATATGCATATATACAAACATAAACATATACATACATAAACATACATACATCCAACCAAACATATATACACACATGTCCATATATATTTATTATTAATAACAACAAATATATACAAACATATATAGTTTCATACAAAAACATGAATGTACACACACACACACAGATACATATGTACATACAAACACACATACACATACATTCGCACACACATATATATGTGTATATGTTGTTACATGTATGTAAATAGATACGCATACGCAATAGTATACACTCCTTAGTACGAATATACATACGGTAGTTGTGTGGTAATTAATAACAAAGCAGAGGGATATTTATCGGAAGGTGATTCTTATATTAGTGAATGAGATATTAAATGATTGATAATTAATTAATAAATAATAAAGTCAATGGGTGGTCTATTAATCTACATAAATGGATTATTTAATTAATTTAGATGTAAAAAAAGTTGGGCTGAAGTAGGGGTTGAATGAGTAAAGATTGCTTAAGAAGAAAAAGTTAATATTATTCACAACTTATTGGGTATTCCTAAAAACAAGATCGTGTGTAAGACAGTTCGGTAACGGGGGCCACAGTATTTTCTTAACGAAACACTTTGAAACTTGGAACACTGATAGAATGTGTCATATAAAACATCTTTTTCTCTTAGTCTTCTTAAAAAAAAAAGAAGAAATCCCTAAGTTATTCCATGTTAAAGTTGTCGTATTTCTGTAATTTCAACCAATCACTGACGTCCATTCAGCCGATATACATTAAGTGCCGACTACATAAACAAACGATTCTGAAACAATTCTATCGGTGATAAAATTATTATTTCCTTGTCAAAAAATGGCTGAAGCATATTGGCAGTAGCTAATAAACCTTTCTATTATAGGCTAACCCTAACCCTAACCCTAACCGTAGGGTTAGGGTTAGGGTTA
>NC_068990.1:71396054-71397257 GCF_001194135.2 Octopus bimaculoides
GAAAAAAAGCAAATAAAACGAAGCTATGGAGATTAAATACGCTTTACACCGCTTAATCAGCCAAAGGAGTAAATGTAAACAACTGAATACTTGTCAGTGATTGGTTGAAATTATCGAAATAAGACAATTTTTTAATAAAAAATAACAACTAATTAATCAATAATGTATTCACCCTTGTTGTTTGCAACTTCGTCCCAACGTTCAACAAGATTTTCAATACCTCGTTGGTAGAAAACACCCGATTTCGACTCGAAAAATTGATCCAACTAAGCTCTCAATTCTGCATCAGTATTGAACAAACTCTGCGCATAGCATTTGAAAGAGATCGAAAAAGGTGGAAATCCGTTGGTGCCAAATCAGGAGAGTACGGCGGGTGTGGCAGCACTTCCTAGCCATGCGTTTGAATGGCTTCCTTGGTCATATTGGCGATATGAGGGCGGGTGTTGTCGTGCAGCAGAAGAACTCCATGCTGAAGATTAGGTCTTTTCTTTTGAATAGCCGTGTTGAGTCGCTCCATCTGTTGAACATAGAGTTCCGCGTTGACAGTTTGGTTCTGTTCGAGCAATTCGTAATGGATAATCCCTTCCCAGTCCCACCATACGCACAACATCGTTACGCGGATGAAGGTCATGTTTCTCGCGCGGTGTCGCTTGTTTATCAGGGTTAGCCATTCCTTACGCTGCTTCATATTGATGTACAGGCACCATTTTTCGTCGCCAGTAACGATTCTGTAAAGAAATCGTTGCTTGTGTCCATGAGTTGAGCGGTGACGAGCAAGCAACTAGTGAAGATCGTGGAGATTTTTGTTGTTGTCACTTAAAGCATGCGGAACTCATGCTCCATATTTCTGAACCTCTCCCATCGAGTGAAGATGCTTCTCTATAGCAGTGTGGGAGTATTCCATTTACTCTGCCAGTTCCCTTGTCGTTTGACGAGATTTTCGTGCAAAAGTTGGTTTAATCGCTCTTCATCGAACTTAACTGGACCGCCAGGTCTAAATTTCCCTTTTTGAACTTGGCATGCCGATCAGCTATGTCACCCTCTCCATACACAGCACAAATGTCGCGAGCAGCTTTTGCGGCCTTAGAACCTTGATTAAAAGCGAAAAGAAGGAGGTGTCGAAAATGCTCGTTTTTCTTAACTTGACATTCCATTTTAATGATCTGAAAATAAACAAAACTTAACTAAAATTAACTAGAAAAA
>NC_068990.1:71403839-71405332 GCF_001194135.2 Octopus bimaculoides
CAGAGTCGAAACGCTGTTTGATTTTTTTTCACCCCTTCCTTCCTTATTCATCTTTCACCCTTCCTTTCTCATTCATATGTTGTGACGGAGAAAAACACAAGAGTATTATTATAGTAGATTATTGCTAAGAAAGCGGCGAGCAAGCAGAATCGTTAGCACGCTGGATGAAATGCTTAGCGGTATTTCGCCCGTCGCTACGTTCTGAGTTCAAATTTCGCCAAGTTCGATGTTGCCTTTCATCCTTTCGGGGTTGATAAATTAAGTACCAGTGAAACACTGGGGTCAATTTCAGGCCTTGTGCCTATAGCAGAAAAGAATCGTTAGCACGCCGGGCGAAATGCTTAGCGGTATTTCACCCATTGCTACATTCCGAGTTCAAATTCTGCCGAGGTCGAATTTGTCTTTCATCCTTTCGGAGTCGATAATTTAAGTACCAGTTGAACGCTGGGGGTCGATGTTATCGACTTGTCCCCTCACCCCAAATTTCAAGCCTTGTGCCTTGAGTAGAAAGGATTTGTTACCGCGCCGGACAATATGCTTAGTGGCGTTTCGTCTGGTTCTACATTCTGAGTTCAAATTTCGCCGAGGTCGACTTTGCCTTTCATCCTTTTGAAGTCGACAAAGTAAGAACCAGTTGAGCACTGGAATCAATGCAATCGACTTCGTCCACCCTCAAAAAATGCTGGCCTGGTGCTAAATTACGATGACGAATATAATGATCACGATAGAAGGGAGAGACCGGAGAGAAAGCTGAAAGATGAAAACGGGATAGATAAAATATTGCGATATGATAGCAAGGATACAAGCGACTGTGTTCCGAATCCAAGCTTGAATCGTTTTACTTGATTCACCTGTAAATGAGGTACTGTAACACCATCTCATCATTTCCTCTTAAAATTCTTAAAACAGTTTGCACTTCTCTTGTATATTTATAAGAAAAGGGATGCTTTTTTTTATGAGGAGTTAATTCTTTACCAAAAACTGTGCGACCTTCGAACTTCTAATTCAGCTTCTAATGGATCAACGTTTTCGGAGGTGAAATGGAAATTGTTCGATCGCACTTACTCAGCCACAGTTCTAGCGCACTTACTCGAGTCACACTTCTATATGCACAAATTCTTCCTAAAAATTCCAAATCTGAAATTAATTGATTTTGAAGATTCTGTCAATTCGAATTGTAACACTGAAATTCTATTGGGACAACAGCATCTTTCGAATGCAACGTTATTTCATCAGTATTAGAGGTGCTGAACTTATTTCTGCACCACTGACCGGTTTCATCCAAGATGATTTTTCCACGAAGCGTAGTATTAAGCGCGTGACAATAAAAACACAACAATAAAGTACATAATATATAATTTAATTATATATGTATGTGAATGTGTGTGTGTATGCGTGCGTGTGTGTGTGTGTGTGTGTGTGTGTGTGTGCGTGCGTGCGCGTGTATGTATGTATTGATCAATATGTCTATATGCATATAAGGTAAAAAAAAA
>NC_068990.1:71405759-71408110 GCF_001194135.2 Octopus bimaculoides
ACACACACACACACACACACACACACACACTCTCTCTCTCTCTCTCGCACACACTTCTTTAGTTCTTTTTATCAAGAATTGGATTAAGGAGGTGTATGAGGGGTTAACAGTAGAATTTTTGAAACCACTGTGAAATAAAAACACGTTCGTACTTGTTCGTACGTCTCCACCTTCTCATAACATGTCGCTGTCACTTTTCTCTACCGTTTCTCTCCCAAGTTCTCTCACCCTCTTGTCATTTAACTCTTCTCTATATTATGCGTTAAGATATTCTCTGATGGACAAAAAGACAGACACTCAGATTACTTTGTAAGAGTTGGTGTCATAAAACTAAATTGTTCAAATATTTTGCAAATGAAGCAATTGACATCATGAACTAATGATCAAACCATTGCACTAATGTCTCCTTACCGCATAAGTATTATTAATTACCGTATGTCCCGACCTTGACGACGCTGTTTGTTTTTTCTTCTGTCCCCAAAATAAATCGTGCTTCCTAAAGGACGAAACTGACAATTTTTATAAACCAATTTGAAACGCTGATGAAGATTAGCAAGGCCAAACTTACAAGGCTTCCGTTCTGAATAAAACTAAAAGAGAAATATCTTTTTTTGATTGTCTCAGTCATTGGACAACGACCATACTGGGGCACCGCCTTAAGAGGTTTTATTTGAATAAATCGACCCCAGTACTTCTTCTTATTTTAAAGTCTGGTACTTATTTTACCGGTCTCTTTTGTTGAACTGCAATGAACAGGATCTATACATCGTTAATCTACTAGAAAAACATCATGGTAAATAATATAAAAATGCACAAGCCTTGTTTTTATGTTTAACATTTTTTCTCGAGATTTTCTGGTCAAAATTAAGATACATTTTCGCGGCCTCTTCATTATATATAGTATGTTGTTTTCGTGCGGTATGGTTTTATTAGTTAATTTTCTTTTCTTATAATAATTTTTGGTGCCTACGAGTGAGGGTGCATGGCCTAATGGTTAGAGCGTTTGGCTCACGGTCATGAGATCAAGGATTCGTTTTTAGACTGAGCGGCGCCTAGTGCTACACACTTGCTGTTCCGCCTGGTCAGTAGGCTGGAGAGCATGTAGATGTCTATGTTCGCTGCTACACAGGCAACTAAAATAGTTAGCGAAAGTATGGTACATGCTACCAAATAATAATCATTTGAGAGACCTGGCAGTATTTCATTAATGTACATTATTGTACACCAGTCTACTTGTTATCTATCACTAGTCTGGCAATTACGGAGAAGGCAATGTTTCGTTGAAGAGGTCTGATATGACTGAAACATGTCCAGAGTTGTCTCTCATGCATGCAAAAATAAGATTAAAACGCTAAGGGTCATTCCATGATTATTAAATACAATTGTATCCAACTGTTGTTAGACTATTCTTTTAAAAGAATTGTTATTTTGAAAGAAATAGAAAGAAAGGAAAAGGGGGTAACAGATATGAATAAATGTGGTAGAACACCAGAAATGGTAAAATGGCGTATTAAATATGTTACCAAATTTAGTTTCACGCGTCAACATTGAAACTTCACATACGAACGGGTTTGCCTTTTATTTCACAGAGGTGAAAAATAATAAATGCGAAATATGTGTTGGAGTCGTTAGAAGTTGTTTTTGTTTATAACTGCATGGATAATCAAAATTATTCAAACCTCCTATATTACATGTGCGGTGACACGCTACCGTGTGTATGTATTATCCTAAGTTTCATTGAAATTTCATATCACATTCAAGGTGGCAAGTTAGCAGAATCGTTAGGACGACGGGCAAAATGCTGAGCGGCATTTCTTCCTGTTTTACGTTCTGGGTTCAAATTCTACTGAGGTCGATGTCAACACCACCTTTCGGGGTCAATAGAATAGGTATCAGTCGGGTACAGGGAGTAGAGGTAATGGAAAAGCCCCATCCCACCAAATTTCTGGCTTTGTTCCTATAATAGAAATAATTATTTCATGTCATATTCGTCATTAGCATCACAGTATTTCATCTAAGAGTTGCTGACTAAGTAGACCATAATTCACTGAAGAGCTTTTCTAACATCGAAACATGTCTTTTGCTTTCACTATCTGGCTTTAGAAACAAGATCTACTCTCTAACTGCATCTTTTATCTACTAGTTGTTTCAGTCATTGGACTGCAGCTATACTGGGTCAACACCTTGAATGGTTTTCGTCTTATGAATCGAACACAGTATTTTTTTAAAGCCTGGTACTTTTACTATCATGTCTTACACCGAACCACTAAGTGACAGATATATAAAAGAAAAAAACCTAACATCTGTGGTGGTAGGGACAAACACAAATACACACACATGCACACGCAAGC
>NC_068990.1:71410699-71411285 GCF_001194135.2 Octopus bimaculoides
TCCATTCTTCGAACTTTGGTAAGAGGTTCAATACCTCATTTTGTGTTGTTGAGAAAAAGAGAACAATGTTTTCGGGAAGCATCAATCGGCGGGCGTTGTCTGCTTCCCCCACCAACCATCTTTTCATTTTTTTTTCATTCCATTATCATTTGTGTCTTTGTCCATCCCGCAACTACATCTTTGTAAGGGGCCAATTTCTGAAATAGAGTAGAGTTGGAGTCTCGCGTGTTGGTAGTTGAAAGTTGCGTCTGGTGAATACAGTGCTTACTTCTGCTTCGCTAAAATCATATATCCGCAACACGAAGATATAAAAATTTATCTTTGAACTCTGAGGGATGGGATGGATAAAATAAATCTGAATCTATATACTAGGACGTCAATTCACGTGAATGCTATGAATTTGTTACCATGTATCAATATTAATTTCAAATTTTGGCACAAAGCCAGCAAGTTCGAAGGAGGGGGCTAGTCAATTGCATGGAAGTCAGTGCTTAACTGTAGTACCTTTTTTTTTTACTCCAAAAGGATAAAATGCAAGGTCGACCTCAAAACGTGAAGACAGACGAAATGCCATAAAGCAGTTTGT
>NC_068990.1:71411295-71414262 GCF_001194135.2 Octopus bimaculoides
GACCTCAAAACGTAAAGACAGACGAAATGCCACAGTGCAGTTTGTCCGGCACGCTAACGATTCTGTCAGCTTTCCACCTTAGTGCTTCTGTTAATATTGGTTTCAAATTTTGGCACAAGGCCAGCAAATTTTGGTGGGGTTGGGGTAATTCGGTTACATCGACCTCCGGTACTCAACTGGTCTGATTTTATCAATCCCGAAAGGATGAAAAGCAAGGTCGACCTCGGCGGAATGTGGACTCAGAACGTAAAGACGGAGGAAATGTTAAGCATTTTGCCCGTCGAGCAAACGATTCTGCCAGCTCGCCGCCTTACCCTGTAATCAATATAGCAAATGATTTCATGACTGGCAAACTTATTTCGACTGAAACATAATTCCGAAAGGCATGAGAGACAGATTGCCCTCTTTCACTTCTACTAAAATTACAGAAGAATTTTGTATCTGCGAAAAAGAAAACCCTTATTAATTGGGGATAGAGAAAAGTAAGAGTTGAAAATGTAAAATTCTAGTGATCATATCAACGGATCATCTATAGAATTGGTCAACTACTGATAGATACTTCTAAATTCTGATTACATAGAAAAATCTAACAACGGACTTGTTCTTCTAGCAAAAGACAGTCCGATATTAGCATAAAATGATAGGATCATCGTAACTTGTAAGAAGAAAACGAAATTGCTTATGAATGCTTATGTGTTAGGCTTGCATGATGGCTACGTACTTTAGAAATACGCTTTGTAATCACTTGCTTCCAAGTTCGGTTTCATTGCGTGCTCTTGTACCGTAGTTTCGGGCGTTTCAGTTTGGGCAATACTTTATGTATGTAGTTTGGCAAACAGAAACTGTGTGGAAGTTCATACAACCACCACCACCACCACTCTAAACACACATGCATGTACACACACACACACACACACACACACACACACACACACACACACACACACACGGCACCCTAAAGTATCCAATCAGCTAGACGTGATGTAGTCACGTCTGGCTCATTGATTACGTCTAAGAAACTAGTAATGTGGGTTTGAGTCAACTTGTTAATAAATACATTTAACTTACGCAATAGATGTTTAGTACTTTTCTTTTCAATCATTAGTTTACATGCGCATATGTATGCGTGCGTGTACATGTATGTATGTATGTATGTATGTATGTATGCATGCGTGTATGCATGTATGTATGTATGTATGTATGTATGTATGTGTGTGTATGTCTGTATGTATGCGTATATATATATATATATGTGTGTGTGTGTGTGTGTGTGTGTGTGTGTGTGTGTGTGTGTGTGTGTGTGTGTGTGTGTGTGTGTGTGTGTGTGTGTGTGTGTGTATTTGTGTGTGTGTCTGTTTATATATGGAGATATGTTGAAGCGACGGCTGCAATTAATTGAAAACGTGATGTCACCTACTCTCTTGTTGCTACCTTAAGTCCGTTGAACGACGGGTGACAGGCTGCGGTTTCCTCCCCCTCAACCCAGTTGTCTGGCAAAGGAAATGTTTGCATGTTGTGGTACGAAGTCTGAGGTCATACACAAAGGAGAAAATGAGACGACAATTTACTTCAACACTCAATTTTAATTGCTTACCTACACTGAAGAATTGTCATGCATGTTTACTTAGATCTGTGCACTTGGTGCTGCCTTAATGTTTGAATGTGTAAAAGAAAGTGTGTGTGTGAGCCTGTGTATATGCGTTTGTGCATAAATATGATCTAAATATGGGTTATCTAACTGTGGTAAGTGCAGTAGCAAAATAGCTAAGATATGAAGCGGCGAAAGGCGGCAAGCTGGCTGAATCGTTACCACGTCGGGCAAAGTGCTTAGTGGCATTCGTCCGTCTTTACGTTCTGGGTTCAAATGTCGCCGAGGTCGACTTTGCCTTTCATCTTTTCGGGGTCGATAAAATAAGTACCAGTTGAACACTAATCAACTCATCCCCTTCTTCAAAATTACTGCCCTTGTGGCAAAAATTGAAATTATTATTATTGTTGACGTCGCACAGTATACAATATCGTGAGGTTGTTGATTGAAGATATTATGTCTACCGGCGATTTGTACATTTTGTCAAGTCACAACAAGGACCTCAGACAGACAGTACTTTACGCAGTATGCGTGCAGTTCCAAGTAATGCCGACTTTTGCAGTACATCTAGATTGTAGGGTATCTCTAAGGTTTTCAGATGTTTGCTTGCCACATCTTAGCGATCTCAATTCTCAGGTCTCTATATTTATCAACTTTTTCTCTTTCTTTCATGATGGTATGTTGATCTCCTGGTACTGTTACGTCGATTATTAGGCACTCTTGTTTGCCCCTCCTAAAGGTTACTATATCCGGCCTTCGGTGCTCTAACACTTTGTCTGAAAATCAAAATTCCAGAGGATTTTTGCCTTCCCCTTTTCATGCATTACTTTTTCGGTGTATGTTGGTATCAAACAACCGTAACCTCATATCCATACTTACGGCATAGTAGCACGCTGTGTGAAATGCTTAGCGGTATTTCGTCTGGCACTACGTTCTGAGTTCAAATTCCTCCGAGGTCGACTTTGCCTTTCATCCTTTCGGGGTCGATAAATTAAGTACCAGTTGAATATTGGGGTCGATGTAATCGACTATCGTCCTCCCTCGAAGTTCAGGCCTTGCGCCTGTAGTAGAAAAGATTATTATTATTATTATCATTATTATTATTATTATCATTATTATTATTATTATTATTATTATTATTGTTCAGTAGTTTTATTTTTATAACGTGCTTTCACTTCACTACCGAGCGCAGCTCTGTGCGCCTTGGGTATGTGCTGTGGTTTGCTGTGGTGCTCTTATGTTTACTGTATTGAAAGTGTTTTGCGTAGAATGTGTGCAGTACCCAGTAGTGCAATTTTCTGTATGTTATATATATTTGTAAGTCCTGGTGTTTTTGTTATGTATTTGTCTGAATATTTTTTTATTATACCCAAGACACC
>NC_068990.1:71415600-71417315 GCF_001194135.2 Octopus bimaculoides
CCTTCGTTTTATTTGCTTTTTTCATTTTAAATTTGCTTTAACCCTAACCCTAACCCTAACCCTAGGGTTAGGGTTAGGGTTAGAGTTAGGGTTAGGGTTAGGGTTAATTGTTTCAGAATCGTTTGTTTATGTAGTCGGCACTTAATGTATATCGGCTGAATGGACGTCAGTGATTGGTTGAAATTACAGAAATACGACAACTTTAACATGGAAAAACTTATGGATTTCTTTTTTTTTTTTAAGAAGACTAAGAGAAAAAGATGTTTTATGATACATTCTACCAGTGTTCCAAGTTTCAAAGTGTTTCGTTAATGAAAAATGTGGCCCCCGTTTTAAAAAAGATCCCAGAAGACTTATTCAGCCCTCTGGTTTAAGCGTCCCCTCCCATTCAGTCTTTCGTTACCTTTAAGAGAATTCACTCTGCTGCTTTCATTCGGTCCAAGCCTCCTGTTTGAGTATAACTTGTTTCCTTCCGACCATTAAACTGGGCGTTCTTGACACAAAAGTAAATAAATAAATAAATAAATAAATAAATAAAAAGGGTTATGTACACTGTACATTGTACAGTGTGGTCCGAAAGTCTTGTCACCCCCTACCGAAAAGTACTAAGAACAATAGAGAAACAATATAGTAATATCAAACACATATACTGGTTTTAGTCTATTCACTTTCATTGACTCTGACACTGTCAGACATCGAGAAGGTCTGTATGAACACCAACAACTTCATAAAACATCACACAGGACATGGCACCGCATCATTTTGTGCCACGATAATGATGGTGTTCGTACAGACCTTCTCAATGTGTGACAGTGTCAGTGAATATAAAAGTGAATATGCTAAAACCAGTACATATGTTTGATATTATTATATTTTTCCTTTATTGTTCTTAGTACTTTTCAGTAGGGGGTGACAAGACTTTCGGACCACTCTATACATGTTCAGATATTAGTACAATTTTAAGTGCTCAAACCTAGGTAAACAGTCTTTCTAATTTCGGCACAAAGCCAGTAATTTTGAGGAGATGGATAAATAGATTACATCAACCCTAGAGTTCAACTGAGTACTTATTTTATCGAACTTCTCTCTGGAAAGGATGAAAAGCAAAGTCAACATCGATGGCATCTGAACCCAGAACGCAATGAGCCGGAAGAAATGCCACTAAGCATTTTGTATAAATCAACGTAAATATGCATGATGATGCTTCTGTGTAGGGCCTTCGCCAGTTAATGATAAGCATGCATTTGTACATGAATGTGGAGGTTTGGACAAGATTTTTTGTGGAAGGCTAGCAGTTGACCACGCCTACAAGTCTCCCCTCCTTATGCCACTGATGTCTTAATTAAAAGGGAAAGGCTACTGGGCTACTACCGCTACATTAATATCATCGCAGAAGATGACTATCAGAACACGCTGAGTCAGTACAGGTACCGCAAGACACCTCAACCGACCTTCTAAAGGTTCCACCAATCTAACATCCAAGACTGATACTCTTTTTTTCAACGAATCCTGAAAAGATGAAAGGGGACAAAGTTGAGCTCGGCGGTTTTTAAAAATTTTTATTTTCATCTTAGATCGATGAGTGCCGGAAAAATACGTAATGGACAACAATCCGTCATCACTCTAGCGACCCTGCATATGTGTATGTGTACACACACACACACACACACACACACACACACACACACACACACACACACACACACACACACACA
>NC_068990.1:71418105-71418774 GCF_001194135.2 Octopus bimaculoides
TGTGTGTGTGTGTGTGTGTGTGTGTGTGTGTGTGTGTGTGTGTGTGTGTGTGTATGTGTGTTGCTCTTCCCAATGCGATTAAATGAAATTAATGCAGCAACGGTAGTAGTCGTAGAGGAAACAACATGAATTGTTGCGAGCGGGAGTTGTAACAACGTAATTAAAAATTGTAAATCGTAAATTATGAATTTGGTAGCGATGGTTTAAGAGTGTCATGCTTGCAATATCTTTCTGATTCCTATCTGCACCACACGTAAGAATCGACACTACATGGTCATCAAGAGCAGAGACATCACGAGTTTTGACTTTCTCTTTCCTTCATCCAAATAACATATAATAAACGTAACTCGTTTTACGTCCATGTTAAAGACAATTGTATGAATGCTAGCTCGATATGTTCAAATAGTAACTAAGCGTTTTTCGCACATGACTTTTAATTTTTGAGAAGCTTGCTTTGCAACCACGTGGTTTCGGGTTTAGTACCGCTCTGTGGTACCTAGGACATGTGTCCTCTACTATAGCAGTAGGCCAACCAGTGCATTGTAAGTAAATTTGGTAGATGGAAACTGTGTGTGAACCCATCGTATACACACACACACACACACGCACGCACACACACACACACACACACACACACACACACACACACACACACACACACACACACAC
>NC_068990.1:71418838-71424146 GCF_001194135.2 Octopus bimaculoides
TATATATATATATATATGTGTGTATGTGTGTGTGTGTGTGTGTGTGTGTGTGTGTGTATGTATGTATGTATGTATGTATGTATGTATAGATAACTTTCAAAAAGTTCCGTATGGAATCGAAACGTGATACTCGAAAAAAGAACTAATAAACAAGTTAAGATCAAACTTATGAATTTGTTGACATCAAATTAGGATCAATGAATAACTGAAAACAGGCGTAATTTTGCAAAAAAAAACCAAAAAAAAAACCGTGTACCGAAAAAAACTGACGACCAGCTACCGTTGATCAAGCCATCAGATACAAAACTAGAGAAATTAATCATGAAGATAACGAGGTACTTCAAACACGATAAAGGTGCCGGCCCTTATCAAATCCCTACTGTCACACGGTGCTAGCTGATATCACATGCCACCAATATCCACTATACTTTACTGGTGTATTTCCAAACTAGTGGAATTACGAAGAAGATACTTCGTAATTCCTACAGAGGTATGGCAATGATGTTGATTACATCGACCCTAATGTTCAGCTGCTACTTATTTTATCGACCTCGAAAGGATGAAAGACAAAGTCGACCTCAGCAAAATGTGAACACAGAACGTTAAGACGGATGAAATGCTGTTACGCATTTTGCTCGACATGCTAAAGGTTTTGTCAGCTCGCCGCCTTAAGAGAAATTAATATTTAGGGAGAAATCCAAAGAATGAGTTTAGATGTGGTTGTTCACATTGCTTGTAGCAGTCAAATCACCCTAAAATGATATCTTGTTGCGTTGAGAAAAAGATGGAGACATTGGATGAGGTAGCTGTAGATATGCAATGTTTGAGAAAATGACGAAATGGTCGTGAGTGGCTGACTGGAACGCCTCTTATCAGAGGTCTGCTCAGCCGTCAGGGCTGATACAGGGCTAAACAACAAATTGTCAACATGCACATAGTTTCGAAAGAGGAAAGAACAATGTTAAGATGGAAAAATTAGAAGATAGAGAGATAAAGAGAGAGAGAGAGAGAGAGAGAGAGAGAGAGAGAGAGAGAGAGGGAGAGTGTGTGTGTGTGTGCGTGTGTGTGCGTGCGTGTGAGTGAGAGCGAGAGTGCACGAGACAGTGAATGAGAGATAGCGCGAGACGAGGTAAGAGAGAGCGGGATGAGAAACGGGGAGAGAGAAGGGGAGAGGAAGAGAGAGTGAACGAGAGTGAGCGAGATAGAATAAAAGAGAGGGGGAGTGAGAAAATGAGAGATAGTAAGAGATGGGGAGAAAGCGAAAGAGAAGAAACAATGATACAGAAAAAAATAAAAATAGATAAGGGAATTATAAGAGATTGATGAATATATAAGGGAGAGAGAGAGAGAGGGAGGAGAGGGAAAGTAAGAGAGAATGAGAAAGAGAGGGAGAGGGAGAAATAACAACGAAAGCGATGTAGAAAAAATAGATACAGTGGTAAAAAGTGTGAGAGACATATAGATAGACAGTAAGATAAAGAGAGGGAAAGAAAGAGAGAGAGAGAAGCAAAGAGAAAGAGAGAGGGAAAGAAAGAGAGAGAAAAATAACAGTACGAAATATATGAGCTATGTTTACATCATAGGATCGTTTCGTTTGAATGTTTGAGCTCGAACGCTGGTACAGAACGGTCGGCAATAACTCATCTATAATGGAATATCATTAAAATACGAATATATGTAATCGAATATATGTACATATATATATATAAAGATGAGGTCCTGCAAACATATTCCTGGTAAGTCAATCACTATTATTATTACTTTTTAATTACATTTTTCTTATTCTTAGTTGCTGAAAAAGCTGTTATTGATACCAAAAGGATCAAAAGCAAAGAGTTGATCCTACTGCAGTCAACTTTGCCTTTCATCATTTCGGGTGCTGATAAAATAGAGTACTAGTCGAAGTATCTATCACTAGTATTGACTAACTCCCTATTTTCAAAATTGCTGACCTTGTGCATAAACTAGACATAAATATTATTGCTGTGTTCAAATCATGCTGAGGTCAACTTTTTCTTTTATCAATCTTAGATTGATAAAATAAAGTACCAGTCAAGTACTGGGGTCGATGTAATTGACGAGCTCTTCCCACAAAAATTTCCGGTCCTGTGTCTACAGTAAAAAGGATTATCAAACGAAGGTAAAGAATACGCACGCCACCCGTTTTCGGCGTTTAGGGTTAGGGTTAGGATTAGTGCTAAGGTTAGGGTTACGCCGAAAACATGTGGTGTGCGTATTCTTTACCTCTGCCGATTATCACTCTTGTTATTATTATTATTATTATTATTATTAAGAGGATGGCGAGCTAGTAGAATCGTTAGCAGCCATGCAAAATGCTTAGCGGTATCTCGACGTTGCTACGTTCAGAGTTCTGATTCCGCCAAGGTCGACTTTGCTTTTCATCCTTTCGAGATCGATGAATTAAGTATCAGTTGAGTACTGGGCTCGATCTTATCGACTTCACCCCTCCCCCCCCCCAAAAAAAAAAAAATTCAGGCCTTGTGCCTATAGTAGAAAGGATTATTAAGAGGGTGGTGAGCTGGTAGAATCGTTAGCACGCCGGGCAAAATACTTAGCGGCATTTCGTTCGCCTTTTCGTTCTGGGTTCAAATGCTGCCGGGGTCGACTTTGCATTTCATCCTTTCAGGGTCGATAGAATAAGCACCAGTTGAGTACTGTGGTCGATTTCACCGGCTTATGTTGCTACTCTGAAATTGCTGGCCTTGTGCCAAAAGTTGAAACAATAATAATTATTTTTGCTGGAGCACGAATAAAAACTGATATCCTTTATTGTACAAAAGGAAAACGTTGAAAACAGAGGGAAAGATCTACAGGCTCAGCAGTTTCAGAGAGCCAAAAATTTTGAAATTAATACGGCTGGACTTGGAGACATACTAAATATTGAAAGAGAATTTTTCCAGTGATGTGGGAGGCTCCAGTGCAAGAGACAGCAGTAGACCCTTAAAGGACTTCCGGAAGGAATCTCAGAATTTCATGGAGACTGAGTCACTCGGTTTCCGGGACCACGAAATGAGTCAAAAATCTGTTACTTTTCTTCTTTCTTTTCTACCAACATAGTGTCTCTGGGAGTGGTGCAAATGGCCTGGAGGTCTCTCTGGAAGCAGAGTCGTCTGCTCAATGACTTCAGGTCATTAGGTTTGAGTGTAATAACCATTGTCGAGACTAGAGTTTCCGTCAGACGTACCTTAGCACCTATTTTTGGCTACTGAGATCTTCGCATCTCTTACTTGACCTGGAATACTGGGCGGGATTGTGGTATTGTTTTGGAAAGGCCTGGGTCTCAATATACGGTCGATCTTCCTGGATCAGAACAGTAAGTCGGCAGTCCTTGACGTGAACATTATCTAAGATGGTATCTTTCACTAGCACTAACAAGACCACCACCACCACGACGCTTGTTCCTCCACATGAATATGCCCTCCGTCTATCGAATATGACCATTATTTGAGTAAGCAGCGTAAATGAACATGGATGGAATCCATCGGACTTAATCAGTCTTCAAACAGCTCACTGCTGTAATGGCCGTTTAGGACAGAAATTCGAGATGTTACTTGAGTAGTAACACAGACCATCTGAAGGCTTTCTGTCCAGAGCAAAAAAAAAGGAGGGAAGCAAGAATCCTTCTTTTGCCGACACCGTTAAAACAGCAACAACAACAACAGCGAAAGCAGGGGTAGCACCGTTAAAACAGCAACAATAACAGCAACTGTATCACTAAAACCAGCACCCACCAAAGCATCAGCAGCCGCAGCAGCAGCAACCGCAGTAGTCGCAGCAGCCGCAACAACAGCAACAACGACAGAAAAATATCAGTGGAAACAACGGCAACAAAAACAAAATAAGAAACATCGCCCTCAGGAGCCACCACATCCCCACCAACAACAGTAACTGAAAGTCCTCGAACAACAGCAACAACAACAACAACAACAACAACAACAACAACAACAAAAAACCCTCCAAGACATGACCCGTCCCGCTTCGTACTACTGAGATATGTCGTGTGGTGAAGGTGGGTGGGGGGAGAAGAAAACAAATGATAAAATATAACAAACAAGAAAAAGAAGGAACAGCAAAAGAAAAAAAAAAAAGAACTGGGAGATTCAAATGGGTGAAACAAAAACCTCCCAACAACGACACACGAACATCATCATCATCAACAACAACACCAGTCCTGCAAGCACTATCATCATCACATTCAACATCATCACCATCACCACGGTCACCACAGACACAACCAACATCACAAACACTAGCAAATCCCATAACAGCCGCAAACCAAAAACAACTGCAAAGAAACTTTATAAACATCACTGCCGTAAATAGGAAGAACAACTGAAATACATATATATCAATACACAGACATCACGCAGAGAAATAATTTCATCATACCAAAAATAACACACCGACACACAAAGATCACTTAAACAATACAAAATATACATCACACCATAAAAATATAAATATCCCGATGGTGCAAGAGACTGTAGCGGGAACATCAGCAAAAACTTTACAAAGAACTGCTAACCAGAAGGACAGAATATCTGTACCCCGTCCTCAACAGAATCAATATGCACGGGAACTTTTTCTCTTTTCTCTTTCTGTCGAACATGAACTTATTCAGAATAGGCATCATAAAAGCGTGTAGTCTAGGGTCGCGTTGTAAGCAGGGCCACCGAAATCATTACTAACTATAAATGTGTGTGTGTGTGTGGATCAGTCAAAGTTGACTCGATCGGAAATAGGAGGTGGCATGGCTGTGTTGTTTCGGAAAGGTCTCAATCTAATGATACGGACAATGTTTATAGACCAAGAGCGTAAATTTGTGTTACTTGACGTGACGAGCAGAGGTCATACCTTGAGGTTTGTAACCATCTCCGGTCCAACAGGAGTAAGGCGACCAGATTTCTTTATGCATTTCAAGTATTTTCGGGGGAAAACAGCTCCTTAGTACTGGTGGAAGACTGGAACTGTATCTTGGGTTCATGTTGTGTGGGGCTAGCCGCTTGAAGAGGGGAATATAAAACCTTTATAAACCTGTTGGGACGCTTCCAAAAGTCTGTGCCATGTATTCTTGAAACGATCGTAATGGTGGGATAGATGTAATGTCATCACGTCCATTCTTAGACTCATACTCCGCGACAAATGAATTATCTCTAGAAGTTCGGTTTGTATGGAACTGTCCACTTCTAAGCGCTCTGTTAGCAGTTATTCGCAGGAGAGATAAGTAAATCGCTCGGATTTCTATGCCCCCTTCAATCTGATATATATATATATATATATATATATA
>NC_068990.1:71424429-71434686 GCF_001194135.2 Octopus bimaculoides
AGAGAGAGAGAGAGAGAGAGAGAGAGAGAGAGAGAGAGAGAGAGAGAGAGAGATAGAGAGACAGAGAGACAGAGAGAGCGGGAGAGAATGAGAGTGGTAAAATGTACAAGCTTTTGTCACTTAAATCTAGTGACATATAGGTATCTCGCTATCGTTTCATTGATCCATTTTGTTTTACTTGTAAAGTCCTATGACCATGGATGCTTGGCGACGTGTTGAAAAGTTATATCTGTGCACATGCAACGATGGAAGTAAGTCAGAACAATCAGGCTGAATGTGAGACGGCTAGGTTCTGAATAGAATAGACAGTGCCATTTACAGCATATTTATTTAAAATCTAGAATAATTATTAATGATTCTTACAGTGCTCTACTTACGGGTGTGATAAGCGATTGATTTATGCAGGTGCGATCACTCATGTGTAAATTATTGGTTCCGACACTAATCTAGTAAAGCTGTCGGATGGATAATTGTTGATCCCCACAACTCTTTTGTTCCAGGTGTATAAAGTGTTCAGGGAGGAGTAGCACTTCTGGTGAAAGCATCTACAGATGATGTCATCTGATTAATATTGGGTTGGAGCTAAGGTGCGTACCTTTTTTAAGTAAACTTCAAAAACAATATTTAGATATTTGTACATACCTATATTGAACCACATATACTCCCTTTTGTTCCACTATCTTTGATGACTATCTTTGAAGCAACTTCATGATTCCATTCTCCCAGTATATTCTGAGTCATGAACTGGTCTTAGTTGTTTTTACAGTCTTCTAAAGAATTGAAGTTCTCCCCTTTAAGAGATTTTGTAGGGACCGAAATAAATGGTAATCCGAAGGTGCAAGCTAAGGTGAATACGGTGGTGATGTTGAACATCGCAGTCAAGCTGCAACAAGTTCTACCTAGTCTGCAAGGAAACATGAGGTTTGGTGTTGTCCTGACGGAAAACGTCACCATTCCGATTGGCCAATACTGGACGCTTTTCATCGAATGCATCTTTTAATTGGTCTAATTTGAAATAACAACTGTCTGAATTCAACGTCTGATTTTGTAGAAGTAGCTCATAATATAAAATGCCCTTCGAATCACACCAGATGCCCAAGATGCCACGCAGTGGTACTGAACCCGGAGCCATGTAGTCGTTAAGCAAGCTACTTACCACACAGCCACTCCTGCGCCAATAAATAAACTATAACTTTTCATCAGGTTAGAGAAGAGTGAATTGTAACATATAGGGATGAAATGAATAAAGCATAATGAATAATAGATTCTGTAATAAATGATAGAATAAAGTAAATGAAATAGATAAAAATGTTGAGCAAAGAAATCTGGTAAGCTAAGTAGATAAATTTAGCTTTACTAGTGTTTCATTATAATAGGTATTAAGTAAATTATAAGCCAGGAAATGCTTGACGTTAGTTATCTAATAGCTGTGCAGCAACTGAGTAGGTATTACACAAGCTATAAGTCGGGTGAGGTGTAGAAGTATGAATGAATGGAGAACAGTGGGGGAATAATCTATGGAAAAAATCTATGGAGAAATAAATAAATACATAAAATAAAATAAACAAATATGATGAATGGATAATAAACCAATTGAATGAGCCTGTGCCGTATCTAAACAACATGTCAGTGAAAATAAATTGGTAGGTAGTTATACAGAGGAAGTTGTCCTACTGCATCTAGATTCGTGGTAAAATTTGAAAGTTTTAAAGAGTATGTGAACACAATGGGAAGATGCCCCGTTGTGCTTATTCAATACTTGTGTTGGATTATGTGCTGACAAAGTGACAGTTGAATACATAGTGTAAGTTGTTGGTTGTGGTGTAGCGTTTTGAGTTGAGTTCATTGTTTTGAGGTACCTAGAATCACGCAAGATTAATTTCAATTAAATTCGCAATTGAATTTAATCTTACGTCTGCATCATCATGGCATACCAGCAAATGGTTCTTACACTATTTGTATATAGTCATAGACTAGTGATTCAGTTCGTCCCTGGTTCAATTCAGGTATGTGATAGTGATAAGCCACAAAAGTGGCAGAATATCGATATCTATCATTCCTGGATGGGATCGGGGGTGAGTTGTCTCAACCTGTCTATGACTTTCAGGTGTTTTAACACCTAGTGCTATGACGGAGTCGTCCAAAAAGCGGTATGTCACAGTGAACCGGTGAACAGGCAAAACATAGAGTATGTGCGGTTGATTATACATACATATATATATATATATATATATATATATATATATATATATATATATATGTATGTATATGTTTTCGATCTAGTTTGAATTCTTTGCAATCAAATTTGATGGCAAAGAATTCAAACTAGATCGAAAACATCTATAATTAATATAAACAGCAGTTTGCAATGTTTCACCAAAAAGAATTATAATTGTTACTAAATGTGACTAGGGTGTTAGAAACACCTACATTGCTAGAGATAAGAGCTAAAATGCTCTAATGCTGTAGTCAATATGCATAAATATAAACATATACATTAACAGGGCCCTTAATCGTGCGAAAATTGCCGATCGAGAATTCCTGATACTGACGTCAATTTCGGCAATTTTCGTTGCTTCACCAGTTGGTACTGGCTCGAACTTCGGCTCTTTCGGACTCGCTTCTCTATTAGTATATATGTTTTCATCATTCAAATTAATGGATGGTTTAACGAATCGCCAATGTGCATACATAAAATTAATAAACAGCAGTTTGCAATGTCTCACCAAAAAGGAAAATTAGAATTGTCACTAAATGTGACTAGGTTGTTAGAAACATCTACGTTGTTAGAGATAAGAGCTAAAATGCTCTAATGCTACACTCTCTCACATGCATTTGTACAAATATATGTGCATAGAAATATGCGTACATAATAACACACAGACACAAACGCGCGTACACACGCATTCATAAATGCTTTGATAAGTCACGGCACAAACAATAGCTGACTTAGTAGCAGTACCTGCTCAGTAAATATTATGGTTAAGAAAGTCAATTCCAGACATAGATTGGATAAATGACTAGAGACGCATATACGGGTAGAAACGAGTTGTTCAACTTGAAACGTATCATATTGCCTTATTTCTTTATTCGCAACACGAACAATTCTAGCCTTGCCTTCCACGATCGGGCTTTGATTATTTAACGATACTACTACCAATCAAAGCATTGTATAGTTCTTATTGTTTATGATGCGATAAAATCACAAACTGCGGCTTTTGAGGTTGAAAAGTTGATTTGACTTAAAAGAATCAATTCTTCATGCAGTTGACACTTCTCGCTACCAGCAGCAACAACAGAAGCAACAGAAACAGCAGTAGCAGCAGCAGTTTCTCTGTAAATAGTCACCACTCCTTTCGATAATTTATTTTAATCTTTAATATCCATCAATCAAACTTACCTTTAAACGAATAATTAAATATAAGCGCAGGTATGTCTGTATGGAAAGAAATTTGCCTCCCAACCACATGGTTTCGGGTTCAGTCCCACTGCATGGAATTTTTAGGCAACTGTCTTCCTCTATAGCATCAGACCGACCAAATCCTTGTGACATGATTTAGAAGACGGGAACTGTCAGAATCCCGTCATATACATATATATATATATATATATATATATATATATATATAAAACATGGTATAATTATAAACAGGGCGAATTTTAGCCATTTCTCTGCAGACTAAAAAAAAAAAATCATGAAAAGCCTTAATCGATTTTTGAACCGTATTAGGTTCTCATCGGAGGAGTTCACATCATTCCAACAGTCTCCAGAGAAGCAAGCAGCCAAATTGTTTATATACTCAACAAATGCAGCAGTTACTTTGTGAAGGAATCCCTAATTTGCATACCGAAAGTGTTTAAAACTCTATAAATATCAACTGTCTGTCAAAGGGGATCTTAATCCACACAATATCAAGGTATGATTATAAATATGTAACATATGGTATAATTATAAACAGGGCAAATTCTTTTATTCTTTTATTTGTTTTAGTCAATTGACTGTAGCCATGCTGGAGCACTGCCTTTAATCGACAAAATTGACCCAATGACTTATTCTTTGTAAGCCTAGTACTTATTCTAGCCGTCTCTTTTACTGAACCACTAAGTTACGGGGACGTAAACATACCAACATCGGTCGTCAAGCGATGGTGGAGGGACAAGCACACACACACACACACACACACACACACGCACACACACACACACACACACACACACACACACACACACACACACACACACACACACACACACACACACACACACACACACACACACACACACACACACACACATCGAGCTTCTTTCAGGCTACAGAGGAAGACACTTGCCTAAGGTGTCACACAGTGAGACTGAACCCGGAACCATGTGGTTGGTAAGCAGACTACTTGCTACACAGCCACACCTAAAAAAATGTAAATATTATGGCTGCATGTGGCCCTAGGAGCCGCGACTGAGAACTGCTGCTCCAAACACTCTGCCAATCCACCATCCTAGGTTTGTACTTTATTTATCGACACCAAAAGAACTGTAAGACCAAGACAATCTACTAAGAATAACATAAATACCTTCGAAAAGCATTCTACCATTTTATGACAAGAAATGATAGACTAACAAATGTCCAAGATGCACAAAGAAACGAGAAGATCGTTACTGAGATGTTTTTGATTATAGATCTGACCAATCAGAGTCGACTTTTGGCTAAATAACAACAGAAGCAGTAGCAACAACAAGAACAATTGTTTTTAAAGTCTTAAAGTCTTAACGGAAGAAATCTTACCGAATCTGACGAACTGTTTACAACGTTAGGGTCGATTCACAAATGGTAATGACATAGCAGGAAATGCTTTCAAAAGTAATTTCGTACACAAGAAAAAGGTGAAATTTTTTGCAGAAGGAAAGAATCGATTATATCGATCTCAGTACTTGAGTGGTACTATACTTTATAGACACTCGGAAGAATTTCAACTTAAGAAATGTAAAGGTTAGTCAGTAAATACAAGACATTTTGTTCGACTCTTTAACGATTCTACCAAGCCATAATCTTACGTTTCACGAAAAATGGCTTCGTTGATTTACAAATCGGTGAATTAACAGAATCAATGAATTTGCATCGGGCAAAATGTCTTGGGGTATTTATTCTTCCTCTTTGCTTTCTTTCTCAATCGGAGGTGAGTTTTGCATTTCGTCCCCTAAAGTCGATAAAATAAAGAGCTAGTAAAGTATTTGGATAGATTTAAAGACTAAATTCAGTCACAAATTCCTGGTTTTGTGCCTACGTTAAAAACTATATATATAAAACAAAAGATGACTGTGTGTGTGTCCGTGTGTGTAGTACGTATGCGTTTCTATAATTTTCAGTCGATTTTCACCAAACTTTACACACACATTACTTATGTGCCAAGGATGGTCATGTACTATAACATTTGTCCAGAGCTCCCGTGTAAAGCGAGAAACCGGGGAAAACGGTGTTTTACACGGGTTTTTCTCTAAAAGCTTCTGAAGTTTTCAACGATTCTCTCCCTTTTCTCTCTCTGTTTATTTCTATCTTCTCCCTCTTTTTCTTATTCTCTGTTTCTCTTGCTTACACATATACTCTTCCTCGCCTTCTGTAATAGTTCCTCTCTTTTAGTCTGTGCCTATTTCTTTCACTTTCCCCCTCTCTCTCTTTAACTCACTCACTCACACACTTACTAACTTCTGTCTACAAATTGAAAAGCGTATATTTCAATTAGTCGTGCATAAAAATCTCTGTTGTTACGGTTTTTGTACGTTTTCCCTGAGAAATATTTAGTTACTTTTAAATTTTGTCTACCCAGTGTGATTAAATTCAGTTTTGCCACATCTGTCTAAAAATTGACTTCATTGTATTTCAATTTTGTCGTGCGTAAGTATTTTCTTTACGGTATTTGTACGTTCTCCCTACAACATTACTTTTTGCACTCCATCTATTTAAATACACTATTTACATTTCTCCCTCTACAATCGTGCATGCGTACGTATGGCCGCTATGGGCCACATACAGCCGATAAGACTTTATCACTAGTCAATGAGATTTCAACCACGCCACTGAGCAGTCATGCGTTAGAAAAAAACTATCCTAAAGCGGCTCAAATTTTTTCACTCACGCTATTTCCTTCTAGAGCTTTATACACTCAAACAAGGTTTGTAAGTTCTGTCTACAAATTGAATTCCTTGTCTATAGACATAAAATTATTTGTCTGTCTGTCTGTTCCCTATGCATTCTCAGACGGCTCGACCAAATCAAATCAAATTTTACAAGGTAATAGTATCAGATCCCGTGAGTGTCAATATGTAATTTTTTTTTCATTTGGATTAAAACAATATAACATTGACACTGGTTCGGTATTACGTGTCAAAAGTGAAAGAATAAGATGTATATTGTAATGTCATATAATGTTGTTTCATTTTTATTCTTTCACTTTTCATTCTAAGCTTATAATAGTGTTACACTTTTATTCTTTCACTTTTAATTCTACTGTGACAAATAAATGAATAATTTATATCCTAATGTGAACAACATTACGCATCGGCAACTTTCTATCTCTACCGACATAGCAGCGGAATGGTGTGTCTGTGTATGTGTGTTGACTAACATAACGAACGACTGGAGGTGAAACTCTTGGCAAAAAACAATTAGGTGGCAGGTCCAAGGTATATAAAAATACACATTTACCGTTCAGTTACAAGTTCATAATTATCGCAGCAGTTGCAAGGTTGCACTGTATTTACAATGACATATTTATCCTTAAATTAATGGAGTCTCAATAGAGAAGGTTAGCAAACGCATGCTGCAGCACATCAAACAGAGTCTCAATGGAGAAGGGAGATGAGACTTTCTCAAGATCAGCAAAGGCATGCTGCAGCACCTCAGATGGAGACTCATGAGAGAAGGGAGATGAGACTTTCTCAAGATCAGCAAAGGCATGCTGCAACACGTCAAATGAAGTCTCAAGACAGAAGCGAGATGAGACTTTCCCAAGATCAGCAAAGGCATGCACATACCCCTGCTCCCAATTTTCCATGACAAGTTAGCGCCTGGAATACTCCAAACGGACGTATGACATGTCGTTTAGTCGAATTAGTCCATTATTTAGTCCACAAATGTTTTGTCAATGCTGCACTTTCCCGAGTCACCTGTTTCAATATAACTGTAATATATATATATATATATTATATACAAACTATGCCGTTTTAATCTCGAGCAACGCCGGGTATCTCTGCTAGTTAGGTTATAGATTTTCTGAATCGTTTGAGTAATTATTGCAGTAATTCTGGCTCTTTATGTTCTGAGTTCAAATCCTTCCGAGGTCAACGTTATCTCTTATCCTTTCGGGATCGATAAAATAAAGTACCAGTCAAGTTCAGTGGAAACATGGTACTTAATTTTCAATTTTCGATTGCTTAATGTAAAGGTCGATTCCAGCAAGATTTAATCTTGATATGCTTAAGGAAAAATCTAACTACTCTTGACAATTTACCGTTTTTGTAGCTACATCAGATTTCCAAAGACTTGAACGTTCTTTTGCGTTTTTGTATGTTTCAGGTTAGAAAGGAAAATATGAGAGAAGTTAACCTTCCTCAAGTTGCTGATAAAGGATTACGGAAGAAGGTAAGGACCTGCTGTTAGATTATTCCAGGTAGTATTGCATTTAATCTAATCCACAAATAAACAAGGAACATGCTGATGCATTAAAGTAAAAGAGATCAGTCTGCATTTTGCTTCTGTTTACTCGCTGAAGGTACAACGTTTTATATTATGGGACGAGTAGCATATCTGATTTTCTTTGATTTCTTTCAAAATTCATTATTAAAAAAAAGAACCCAAAAAGAACAAAAAAACGTACAGGCTATTTGATATCGGTGTATTGTTGCAAATCTAAAAGGTATATAAAAGACATCGAATGTTTACAATATATGGGCAAAACTGCAAAACCATTTTTTTTTACAGAAGTGGCAAGCTTTTTGTTGTTTCAAGTTCATCCATTTTTGCCTTCTATGTTTTAAAATCGTTCACGTAATCCCACATTCCATGTAGAATGTCATCATCCTTATACAAGCTTGGTTTCAAGTACTTTTGTGTTTTCTCTGAATAAGTAAATTATTGATTAAATTGTGTATGAATATTTCAGGATTTTATGTGAAAACAGTCAATGTATTTTTCATAAAACGTGCATTTTTAATTTAATAAATTGGAAGCCGAAAGGCCAGATACATTATGTTTCTTTGTTAAATTCATATTACCATCTAATGGAGATAAGTTTTCCAATTCATTTATTAATTCACTCATACATGTTACATAACTCGATTGACATATAGCTATTACAAAGATGTCGTCTGATTAAAGGGTGTTTGGCGAACACACACATTGAACTTAATCTGAGCTGGATTTTTTCATCGAGCGCCGACAAACGTGTAAATTGTTTGTCACTGCGAAATATTCTGCGTAATGAGACGTGTTAGTCGAGATATCCCTCACTTTCTGGATGGAAATACCAGTGTTGCAAGTTAAGAGAACATTTTTTCAACTATCCAATGTCTGCTGCTCTCTTATAACGTCAATTTACAATTACATGAACTGAATCACTGAAAGTTGTCTTGACACTGTCATAATTCAGAGTATTACTTCTCGCAAGATATAAAATACAAGTAGAGTCAGGCCGCAAGCTGATCTAACCCCTTGGTTGATTGCAGCTTTTGTCTTTGAAATATTTTTTTCGCGTACATGGAAAAAAAGAAGTAAAGCTTTGAGGAAGAGTATTTAAAAAGTTTAAGATATTTGTTTTGCAAGATTCTTTATATAACGTCATGTGTTGAACCAGATGCTGATGTATCTCGGGAGAGTAATTTTGCCATTGAAAACGCATGCACCAATTCTATTCACTTTCTTTTATGATTATTAGTCAACTAATTAACTAATCGGTTGCCTAGCTAATCGTTTGATCAGTCAACTGGTTTGTCAAAGTCCTGTTGCCATTCGCGATTCTTCAAAGACTTGACATCATTTTTCTTGGTCTGTTACAATGTATCTAAACTGTTTTGTTCTGTACTTGCAATAGTTTTTGGGCTGTGTGTGAAACTGTGTGTATGTGTGTTTCGTTATGGTTTGAGATTTTTCTTGTATGTGTGTACAGGGGGATGGGGTGGTATGTGAGTTTGAATATGTGTGATGCTTCATGAGTCTATATATGTAGATTATGTACATATTTATGTTATCCCAAAATACGACATATTTTAAACGTTTTTCGTCTTTTAGAGGTAGGTTTCTAATTCTAATTTGATGAAATTTGAATATATATATTTGTAAAAATATAATTAAAAGAAAACTGAGGAAAAACTTAAACAGTGTTGGACTGGAAATTCGAAACATTTCACCAAGTCGCGTCAAGAATCTTTGTCTGTTAATAAGTCTGGTAGATCTTCAAGTTCGTGTTGCGTGTCTCTACTAAGATCAACGTAGGTGAACGGTTTTCGTCGTCTGGTAGGGTGTGGAAGTCTCTAAAATATCACATCCGATATAGGTTGGTATTCGGCACGAGAGCAGTGGCAAGCAAACCTACCCTACATTGAGACACAATAATAGAGATGAATGATGTTCGTCTATAAATCTCCCTTTTGATATTGTGCTCTTGGCATGGCATATTTTAGACCTTCATAAAAAACCTGATGCACGTATTATCAATGTAATCCTGGAACTCCTTTTTCGTACTACCGGTTTCTGCTCCATAGAGAAGAAAACCCTCTACATCAAGAAAGGCCGTCTTGTTGACTATGAATTGCATGGTTGCCAGTTGTTATGAGATTTGCTACAGGCAGTTGAAGTTTGTCTTTACGTATCAGGAAACCTTCGGCGATATTGAACTCCTTTATTTTGTGCACTATCACTGAAGATCATGTACTCATTCCTTCTTCCATTGAGAAACATGCCGACTTTGTTTACAGCATAGACAAGGAATGTTAACAAGTCTTGCACATTACAAAGTTGATCAATTGTAAGAGCAAAATCATCAATATAATCGAGGCCAAAGAGACACATGCTCTGCTGACCCCCCCCCCCCGTCCACTTCTGCTTGATGACGGGGTTGCATAAAACAATCACATCAGTTTTTATTATTTAATATATCTAAAGCTCTAACCGGTTGTACGTATCCTTGTGCTACTTTTCAGCATATCTGATTTAATCCGTTGTACTGCTCTGTAAATTTTAGTTATAATTCATTCAGTAAACACACACAC
>NC_068990.1:71435659-71438073 GCF_001194135.2 Octopus bimaculoides
GAGAGAGAGAGAGAGAAAGAGAGAGAGATTCTTAAAGTCAGGCATAGAAAGAATATTAAATGGTAGGTAAATACTCTACAATTGAAAGAGAGAAGTGTAAGAAGAAGATAAAAAGAAAGAAGAGGTTGGTAGAGGTGTACATATCAATAGGTAAATACACGCACACATATATTGATATATACATATTGCGTATATGCATGTCTGTATTAGTGCGCGCGCGTGTCTATCTATCTATCTATCTATCTATCTATCTATCTATCTATTTACAATATATATATTATATATAAGATGTGGAAGACGTGAATACCAAAGACAAACACTAAACAGTACTCAAAGAATTTCTTCTCAAACAAAAATACCCATCTCTACTTATCGAAAATGGTGTACATCATGCTATAGATATACCCATACAACAGCTTAGGACAATCCCCAAAAGAGGAAAACAAGAACAGTTCATACCATTTATAGTGACATACAATCCATTTCATCAAAATATTTTTTAACATCGCTAAAGCAAAACTTGCTGATCATTGCTCAAAGTAATGAATTAAAGGATATAATCACGGCTCGGGCTATGATTCTTAGTAAAAGACAGCCGAAGAACTTGAAACAATTATTAACAAAAGCAAAGTTTGACCCAAGCAACAATGACGAATCACTCATTGTATCGAAATGCGATGATAATCGATATGGTACATGTCAGTTCATGCATACCAGTCAATATATGAGCACAGAAACCGGAAGAATATTTGAAAATGCAAATATGAACTGCAAAAGCAGAAATTTAATTTGCTGCTTCAAATGCCAGAACTGTAAAGAGATATACGATGGTCAGACTGAGGATGCATTATCAGAACGTTCACGTTTGCAGCGACAGCAAATTAGGGACCCCGACGTCCGTCAGATCACTTTAAGCAAACATCTAGCAACATTTGGTCAGAAAAAGTTTATAATATTCCCATTCTACAAATTACACACCTCAAGTGAAGTTGAGAGAAAAGTCAGAGAAAAGAATTCTATTGATAAATTCAAACCCGTTTAGAATGGACTGTTATAGTAACGGTGATAGTTGTAATGATGATGGTGATAATAATAATAATACGTACTGCAGCTATTACTACTACTGCTATCACCGCCACCATTAACAACAACAGTAATAAAGATGATGGTGGTAATGTTGACCATAGGAACATTGACCCGATTGAAATGTAAAAATTTCTGTAATAGTATTGTGTTGGTGCATAATTATTGCGGCTTTTGTTCAACAAATTTTATTCAACAAATGCAATAAGAATATTTAACAAAAACTTCTTTAAATGGCGGTCTAACCGTCTGCCAAGTAAATAGGAAGCAGTAATTGAAGTAGATGGTAAGTACGCTCCGGAATAATCATTTAAAGATGTTTTTATTACATGTTGTTATTATTTTTGTTGAATAAAATTTGTTGAAAAAAAAAAAAAGCCGTAATAATTATGCACCAACCCAATAACAATAGAATTCAATGGAAATAGGAATTCAATGAAACAGTTATTCATAGCAAAGAATCTTTGACATGCCCACCAAACCATGACCTCTAAACCACATACTGATGGGTAAAAATACAGTTAGAAATTAGTTGGCGCGCTCATCAAACCGTAATATTCATTAATAACAAATTGGACGCAGTAGTGATCCATCTTGTTTTACTATGTCGAACGTTGACACTTATGGCGTATTTCTTCACTGGTGTGCGTGCTTATTTCCTCCTCCTCCTCCTAGACTGCGACCATACTGTAGCATGTGAACCATACTATTGCTGATTTTTCACATGTTTGTTATTAATTACAAACACATTTGGAATTTGCGTTAGATTATCGGAATCGTTGGAGCGTCGCACAAAATGCCTTGTGGTATTTTGTTTCAACTCTGTTGTTTTCCTTACGTTCATATCCCGCCGAAGTCATCATTGATTATTATCCTTTCAGAATCCATCAAATAAAGTATCGGCGAAGAACTGGGGTCAATTTAATCGATTGCCGAAGCAGAGAACTAACATGGTACAATAGAACCGAAATCCCCCACTCAGTCATAGAGTTTCGACCACGGATGAAGTGACTCTCCGGTTTGAGTACACTACCGACTTATGAATGTTATCTATTAGTAACATTATACACTGCAAATCTCTCCTACTCTGCTCTCTACCTGTCTCCTCTCTCACTCTATCATCCCTCAGCCTTCCGCTATTCTCTCATTCTTTCACAAAAGCAGATCAAACAAGAAGATGCTTGAAATTTGCTTACGACAACTCACTGTTTTCTGAGGTAATGTCCTTGTTTCTTGTTATATCATGTCCTGCTTTATTACGCTGTATTCTGACATTATGTTGTGTGCCGACTTGCCAGCACTCATCGCGTGTGTGTGTGTGCTTATATATA
>NC_068990.1:71439430-71441033 GCF_001194135.2 Octopus bimaculoides
TATATATACGAACATACCTATATACATATACATAAATACATACATACATATGTATGTATGTACATATATATATATACATAAATACATACATACATATGTATGTATGTACATGCATATATATGTATGTATACATATATATATGTGTATATATATGTACATATATACGTATGTATATGTATATATACACACATATACACATATATGCAAATGTATTTACATGCATGCATGTCAGTTCCATAGAGGAAATACGCTCTACTGATTTCGAAACGTGCAATGATGGTGACATTTACTAGAAGCATCCAGATAGATGATGATATCCAGAGGCCCTACCTCAGGAGAAATGACAAGATAAACCACCGAAGGCTTTTGAGTGCTGTATTACTTAAAGAACAACTGCTAAAGTCAACGATGAAAGATAAAGAAAGGAGAGTAAAAGAAAGGAAGAAAGAGTGCGTGAGTGAGAGGGGGGGGGAGAAATACATTACTCAAGTACTATATTACTGAGGAGAGGAACAGCTCTCAAATTAGTCGTGAATTTTTGCATCGTGTGTGCATATATTACGGAGAAATAGTTAAATTCGCCATATCCATGCGTCTCCTACATAGGTTTAGAGACATTATAGTATATCTTGATAATGTGTATGTTGAGATCTCCGTTGATAGGCCACTGATATTAAATGGTGTTTGACACTTACGGTGTTCAAATTCGTAGCCCCCTCCCTAATTATTCTCTGGGGTAATACCTTTCCATTTTATCTGCTGGTGCCATGAGAAATGTTTCTATATTGTGAGAGGCAAGATTCTCCGTTAATTTGCTTTACTGTAAAGTTGGTACAGTCCCTCCATAATACAATTTCTATGTAGAATGTACTATGATAGAGGGCTCCTCCTACACGTACATATTTATCAAATGGTAGTATTTATATCCAACGTTATCTTGATTCAAATCAATAGTCATAGTTACTTGATAAAGTAAAGCTTGCATTTCAGGTGACATAAATATTTACTTTTACCAAATGAATGCGTCACTGTTAAGCTTAAGGTTTTGGTGATTCTAAGTTGAAACAGAGTCACTCCGCATATGCCAGTAATGTACCTTGAAAGATCTTAGTCCTATGGACGACTCGTCAGACTTTAATAGAAGGCCATATAGTTCTTCTAACTATACGTGTGTGTGTGTGTGTGAGTATGAATACATTCATAAGTATATAGATGTTCACATTCACATATTATATTCACATATTGGCATACATGTACATTTGTTTTGCAAGATTTTTGATGTGAAATCGTGTGTTGAAACAGATGTTGTTGTATTTGGGGATGGTCATATTGCCAGTTTAGCCTCCCACATCTTCCCTAATCGACCCCTCCCCTCCTTCAAACGAGCCCACAACCTCTTGGTCCACAGCTTCTTCCCCAACCCAACCTCCCAACCTGGCTCGTTCCCTTGCTCCCGCCCACGCTGCCGCACTTGCCCTTACCTCTCCAACACCACCCTCCTCACCAGCACCCATCACCGACCCTATCGTATCACCGACTCCTTCACCTGCACTTCTACCAACATCATCTATTGCATCTCCTGCTCTCTCTGCCATTCTCTATA
>NC_068990.1:71442538-71445038 GCF_001194135.2 Octopus bimaculoides
TATATATATATACGATATACATATAATTCACAAATGCAACAAACCACCCGGCACTCCACTTCCTTAAGTAGGAGAAAGTGATGCTTATGTAACTCAAATGGTTATTTATTTGACTAGGAAGGTGGCGAGCTTTCAAAAGCATTAGCGTATCGGAGAAAATGCTTAGCAGCACTTCTTCCGGATCTTTGCGTTCTGAACTTAAATTCTGCCAAGGTTGACTTTGTCTTTCATCCTTCTGGAGTCGATGAAATAAGTACCAGTCATATACTGGAATCGATGTAATCGACTAGGCCCCCACCCCCACCCACCGAAATTGCTGATTTCGTGCTAAAATTTGAAACCAATATTTCTGTGTGTTAAAGCGATGAGCCGGAAGAATCTTTACCGTACCGTATAAAATGCTTAGCAGTATTTCGTCCGTCTTTACGTTTTGAGTTCAAAATCCGCCAAGGTCGACCTTGCCTTTTATAATTTCGTGGTCGATAGAAGTAGTAGTAGTCAAGTACTGGGGTCGATGTAATCAACTTATCTCCTCCCGTCACAAACTGCTGGCCTGTGCCAAAATTTGAAGCCATTAAAAGTGGTGAGCTGGCAGAATCATTAGCACGCCGGGCAGAATGCCTAGCAGCATTTCACCTGTCTTTACGTTCTGAGATGACTTTTTCCGCCGAAGATGACTTTGCTTTTCGCCCTTTCGGGGTCGATAAATTAAGTACCAGGTGAGCACTGGGGTCTATGTAATCGACAAGCCCACCCCTCCCCCGAAATTGCTGACCTTGTGACAAAATTTGTAACGAGTATTTATGTACGATACAGAGGCAAGCTGGCAGAATCGTTAGCACGCCGGAGAAAATGTTTATCGACATTTCGTCCGTATTCACGTTCAGGAATTCAAACTCAGCATGCTGCAATAACCTATTATTTGAATGTAAATGCAGTTATTCATGCTATGAAAACTGTTTGGAATTTGGCCGATGCATGGGGAACATGATAACCTATATCAAGCTAGTTTTATCTAATCACCACCACCTTCTGTACAATACAGAACGCTTGTATAATGAAAGAGGCGCATTTGTAGTTAAGAGATACATTTGGTTAAGAGGTACACTTTATGGTTAAAGGATACATTTATGATTAAGATAAACATGTACTTTTTATGGAAACGAGGTATAGATCTATGGCTGGTTGGTACATTTATGGTGAAGAGGTACATTTAAATTTATGATATATATCTATGACTACGAGAGGCATTTATCATTTTAGTGCACATCTATGAAAAGTATGCATATTTAAGGCTAATTCCACATTCATGGTTAGTAGGCACAATCATCATTGTGTAACAATTTAAAAAAAATTTTTGGTGTGTGTGTGTGTTTGGTCAGTATTTGCTTTTATCTAGAAATCAAAGGAAATGACTACTATTCTCCTTCAAACTTTGCTTTTCTGACCTGAACGTCAATGTCTTGATACTGACCTATTTTCCATTACATTTCAGACAGATTCAGCACTGAGTTGCTGAAGCAGAAATATCGTTATAGCAAATATTCTGCTCAATACCACAGATTTGTTTGTCAGTTGCTTGACCATAACCATAACCACTTCAGTATGTCCCTTTGTGGCTGACGATATGTGCATCTCTGATCATGAGCAGGAGTAGTGGGGGAGCATCATACCCATGTATTGAGAGGGATTCTTTGGGGTTTGAATAAATGTAACAAAAGCAAAGTTTGAAGGAAATATTAGCCATTTTCCATACTTTCTAGGGGTAAGCAAATTGGAAATAACAGTTGCTACCCAAGGACAAAAAACATGTGTACACAGTGTTATGTTTAAGAGATATTTATGCTTACGAAGTAAGGGATATATTTATGTTTGAAGCACATGTACAATTAAAATATATATCTATGGCAATCTTTATATCCAACTTTATGTATATATTGTTAGGGCGTCGAATACAGCGTTCCTTTTTTTTTTTTTACTTGGAGAGGACCTCTGCATGGGGCAGACGGGAATCGTCTACTTCGAGGGCCGGATGCGTCCATATGAGAGGTCTCCTCATGATAAATAACGCTATATTTGGCATTCTAACAATGCATCCACATTAAGCTGGATGTAAAGATTACCTTTTGCTTCTGTCGCTAATAATTAGTTTTTAACAAGCCTGTTAACTATTTGCGACACCAATGTCTGAACGATCGCTGATAGTCCATATATCTCTGGCAGTGAGATTTGGTTGTGTGCTGCTACTGGACATTCTTTCCCCGAAGAGACTGGGCGCGTGGAAATCACGTGATCTGACAGTTCCCTCACTCGTAGTAGTCGATTCTTGTCTGCCAGCTATATAAATATGAGTGCTTTTATGCACTATACTTCCACACGAGAGGTCCTCTCAAAGTAAATAACGCAATGTTCGGCGCTCTAACAATACATCTACATTAAGTTGGATATAAAAAAATGCCTTTTGGCATCGATACTGTTTCCGTCGCTTTATGATTAAGCG
>NC_068990.1:71448095-71448847 GCF_001194135.2 Octopus bimaculoides
TATATATATATATATATACGTGTATATATGTATATGCATATATCTATATGTATAAGTAAATATATATATATACAAATTCATCCACACACGCACACACACACACACACACACACACACACACACATATATATTATATGTGTGTGTGCATGGATGGATGGATGCAATCATTGCTTCCAAATCTGAAGAGCCCTTAAGGATACTGTAGTTTGTTTTAATTGAGTCTACTCTGCACCTACCCACTTTGTCTCTCGACACCCTACATACTGCAGTCCTCTAAGTTAGTAAATGAAGGCAGGATCTCGGGGCGCGGGTGGAAATGGTATTGATTGTGGGGCTGGTGGTGATGGTTATAGCAGTGGTCAGCTTTAGTGTCGGCAGAGGGGTAAGTCGATTACATCAACCCCTAGTGTTCAACTAGTGTTTGTTTTATCGACACCAGAAGGATGAAAATGCAAAGTCAACCTCGGCGGAATTTGAACTCCGAACGTAAAGACGGACGAAATGCCGCTAAGCATTTTGTCCGGCGTGCTAACGATCTTAACCAGCTCGCTGCCTTATAACGTTTTAATATTGATACCGAAAATCGGCGGCGAGCTGGCAAAATCGTTAGCACCCCCAGCTAATTGCTTAATGTGTTTCGTCCGTCTTTAGAGGAGGAAGGAGAGGAAGTCCAACTCACCCCCTCCGCGAAATTTTCCAGGAATTACCTCTCCTCGGACGTTTCCAGGTGATCTTTTCTCCCCATCCCCTTT
>NC_068990.1:71449651-71453002 GCF_001194135.2 Octopus bimaculoides
TATATATATATATATATATATATATATGCATATATATATATATAGTATAGGATAATCCGTAAGTTGTCATAATCTCACCAGCCAGCATCACCTCAACCTGCAAGCCCGTCATATGCATGTATATTTGTATGTATGTATGTATGTATGTATGTATGTATGTATGGATGTATGTACATTATATTTTTGTACTTACATTGTTGAAATCACATTCTTTTAGAAATATTTCTAAATGATTATTTACTGTAAAAAATGAAATTGTATTTTTTCGTTGTCAAATTAGTCTAATCGAAAGGTAAGAGTTATTTCCTTTCAGGATTAAGTTAATTTCGGAGACTTTTCCCATTATGCACCATTTTGGGTATTTATACCCTGAAAACCCTCAATATTTTCACAACCACTTATCCGATTTACGCGAAATTTCTTTCATTTCATTCGTACTTACGTTTCATTGGGGACTTGAGTCGTAGTATTTTCACATTATGCGCCAGTTTGGCTGGGTAACATTGCAAGTAAGCAAGCAAGATTCAATCTGACTTTTAATGTATTATAGATTTATACATACATACATACATACATACACATGTATACGTGTGTGTGTCTATATATATATATATATATATATGTGTGTGTGTATATATATATATATATATATATATATATATATATATATATATAACGCACACAAGAAAATCATGAACGCCGTACAATTATATTCTCCATTCGTGTATACATGCAAGAGTTTATCTTGTATATCATTTAACATACCTTTATTCGTCTTCGTTGTTCAAATACATCCCACTGGCCACTCTGAGTTATATCTTTTCCCAGTTTTCCTGCTCTCACACACATACATTAACACATACATACATATTTATACATATTATTGGTCGCACATACATAGTGTACGTGTTTTGCTTATGCACAAATCTGCTGCGAGGTAGCATCCAAGGAAAGCTTCCTATACGACGCCAAGTGTTGAGGGACAGATCAGGCGACACAACTTGCTGCAGATAACCGAAATTAGTTGATGCCGGTATTTCGCCAATTTAATGGCTTATCAATACCACGTACTCGGATCATCTTGAAACGAAGTGAATCATTGGTCTGTGACTTGTATTCTAATAGAGTGATGTCTATTTGCTGATGTGCTGCGGCGCAGCACATGTGGAAGAAAACTAAATTACGAATTAAAAGTAGCTCTATTAATGTAGATTATCGGTTGCACGTACATAGTGTGGCGAAATATCGATATTTACCATTCTCAGTCATCCGAGGCGAATTGTCTCGCCTGGTCTGGGACATTCAGTGTTCTTTGACATTCAGCACCGTTTACGGAGCTGTCACTGGACGCTATCCGGCAGCAAATAGGCTTTTAAGCACAACACATATATTATGTATGTGCGACCGTTAATGTTTATATTACTAAAGCCGCTTTAAATTCGTAATTTAATATACGTGTATATGTGTGTGTGTGTGTGTGTGTGTTAAATAAGAAAAAAGATACATTATCATATTCCGCATTCGTGCGTACGTGTGATCTTGTGTATAAGTAAAAGAAAAGATCAATAATAACCGATTTCATTAAGGTCGATAAATTGTCTGAACCTGTGGTCGATAACACATGAACCAGGTCCATTTTGTATATATGTTCGACTAGCTTCAAGGCGGAAACAAATAAAAGATATATAATATACATATGTATATGTATATTATATATGTATGCACACACACACACACACACACACACACACACACACACACACACACACACACACACACACACACACACACACACACACACACACACACACACACGCACGCACGCACACACACACACACACACATACAATAATGAGTGCGCGCCCGTGTAAACAGAAGCTGGAATAATGCTTGTGACGTTTGCAAGCCCTTCTTCCTAGACTAATGGAACTGGAGTAGTTGATGCTTCCTGCCTGCCTACCTACCTACCTGCCTACCTACCTACCTACCTACCTACCTGTCTGTCTGCTTATCTACCCACTTAGCCACCTTGAAAAGTTGCAGGTGGGTGTAGGTAGAGCAGAGAAAATACACGGAAAAGTTTTAGGAGGATTGTTGCCGACCATTCAGTCGACTATACGCCTCACCTACTTTTCACAATTGTAGGCGCTTGTCTTTACACAAACTTAAATCGATCAGTTAATTTCACCTAATACAAAGGTAAGAGGTAGACAAAAATCATTTCCTACAAGGAAAAGAAAATGAAGTAAAGTAAAACATGGCCGGTCGATATGTAATGTAAAAAATAGATTCACAAAACTCAAAGTCAGATATTCGGAAATGTTCGTTTACTCGTTAGCTGTTAAAGCCGAGACTGCAAGTAAACTAGTTGTGGTCTAAATTGGCAAGAATCCATTTTCGTTTTTAATCAGGTGTGAGGCGTTGCACGAAACATCAGTGTTCTTGTCTTCCCATGCTATTTAAACCTATTCAGTTATCTTATGTCCTTCATTAGTTTCAGTTATTAGACTGCGGCCATGATGGGGCACTGCCTTGAAGGGTTTTAGTCGACTATTTCGACCACTTGACTTATTTCGTAAGTCTGCTTCTTATTCTATCGGTATCTCTTTCGCGGAACTGTTGTTGTTACGAGGACGTAAACAAACCAATATTGATTATGAAGCGGTGACGGGAAACGAACACAGGTACAACACGCGCACGCGCGCACGCACTCATACTCAAATATATTTTATCCTTTACCTTTTTACTTGTTTCAGTCATTAGTCTGCGGCCATGCTGGGGCACCGACTCGAAGGGCTTAGAGCAACAAGTCGACCTCAGTACTTGTCTTTTCTAAGCCTGGTTTTAATCCTTTAGATCTGTTTTTGCCGAACTGCTAGGTTACGAAGATGAGAACAAACCAACACCATTTGTCAAGCGGTGGTGGAAGACAAAATCACACACACACACACATACACATACACACCCACCCACACACCCACACACAATAAGTTTGCCTCCCAACCACATGGTTCCGGGTTCAATCCAGATACAGGTTCAATGGCACCTTTCTTTCTTTCTTTCTTCTCTCCCCTTACATCTCTTCAGCTCTCTTTTTCTTTCTCTTCCATTGTACTATCATGTTTATATCGTTCCCTTCTTTACCTATCTTTTCTCTCTACTCGTTCAATTCCCACGGTATGTATGTACGTATGTATGTGCAACTGTATGTATGTATATATGTATGTATGTATGTATGTATGTATGTATACGTATGTAAATACATATATCGACGCACAGAAATGCGCGCACACACACACACAAACGCACATACACACACACGCGCGCGCGCACGCGCACACACACACACTA
>NC_068990.1:71454973-71455795 GCF_001194135.2 Octopus bimaculoides
GAACTCTAAAATTGTTACACACATAGATACGCACAGCGTAATTTATTATATAAACAATATATGCGTATAAATTACGATTAAACCGGATGAAATATGTCACAGGGAATAACATTTTTATGACCGCCCAGCAGTAACTCTATTCAGCTGAATAGACGTCAGTGATTGATTGAAATTACAGAAATACGACAACTTTAACATGGAATAACTTGCGAATTCCTTTTTTTTTGTTAAGAAGACTAAGAGTAAAAGATGTTTTATATGACACATTCTACCAGTGTTCCAAGTTTCAAAGTGTTTCGTTAAGAAAATACTGGTGCCCCCGTTTTGAAATAGATCCAAAGTGTCTGTTTGGTGGTGGCAGTGATGGCGATAATATTCAGGGAATAATGGTTGTGGTGATAGTGACAGCGACAGTCGTGTTGCTGTTGGTGGTGATTGTAGTATTAACCACATGATTCCGGGTTCAGTCCCACAGCGTGGTACCTTGGGCAAGTGTCTTCTACAATAGCCTCGGGATGACCAAAGCCTTCTCAATTAATAGACAGAAACTGAAAGAAGCCGTTGTATATGTGTATATCTATCTATCTATCTATCTATCTATCTATCTATCTATCTATCTATCTATCTGTGTGTATATATGTATATATATGTGTGTGTATTTATGCGGCCATGCTGGAACACCTCCTTTAGTCGAACGAATCGACCCCAGTAAGGCTAAGTGACGGGGACCTAAACGCACCAGCATCGGTTGTCAAGCGATGGTGGGGGACAAACACAGACACAAATAACAAACACACACATACATATATATGTATATATATA
>NC_068990.1:71456043-71457045 GCF_001194135.2 Octopus bimaculoides
ACATATGTTAATACGACGGGCTTCTTTCAGTTTCCGCCTACCAAATCTGCTCACAAAACTTTGGTTGGCCCGAGGCTATAGTATACTTGCCCAAGGTGCCACGCAGTGGGACTGAACCCGGAACCATGCGGATGGAAAGCAAGCTTCTTACCACACAGCCACCCCTACGCCTAATACATACATACATACATACATACATACATATATGTGTGTGTGTGTGTGTGTGTGTGTGTATACATACTTCGATTTTGAACCTGGTTTGCAAGATTCTTTATGTGCATGCGTGTGTTGAAGTAAATTAATGCTGTGTTTGGGGAGAGTCATATTGTTTTAATGCCTTATTATCTAACACACTCACCACTTCGATCTCCATTCATCTATTATATATATTTTTTCTTCCAAAATTTTCGTTGCCTTTTGCAAACTTGTCAATGGATATTGACTCTGTTATCGGAGCTGCTTTCTTTTTTTCTCTGTGCGCATGTGTGTGCATCGGCGTGCATGTGTGCTTGTGTATGCACATATGTATGTATGCATGTAAGCATGCATGCATATATGTATGTGTGGGTGTATGCATATATGTATGTATGCGTGTGTGTACGTATGTATACACGTGGTATCACTAGTTTCTACCTGTATTATAATACACGTAGAAGGTAGTGAAGCCCCAATAGCCACAGATTATACATGTATAAGTACATTTACTAGTAGGGTGTTATGTACATACATACATACATGCATACATACGTACATACATACATACATACATATGTGCATACACAAGCACGCTGATGCACACACATGCGCACAAACAGACAAAAAGGAATGCAGCTCCGATAACGGACAGAGTTAACATCCAGTGACAAGGCTGCAAAAGCAACGAAAATTTTGGATGAAAAATTATGAATAATAAATGAGCGGAGATCGAACCGGTGAGTGTGTTAGATAATAAGGCATGAAGACAATATGACTCTCCCCAGACACAACATATATATATATATA
>NC_068990.1:71459094-71460684 GCF_001194135.2 Octopus bimaculoides
GGAGAGGGAGGTGCTGTCCTCGAGTGAATTGATGAAAAGATGGGCGAAAATTGCCAAAACAGCAAGAGTAGATGGTACCACTCTCAGTGTAGATCTGTGAGTCGGAAGAAAGGAGTTGGAGAGAGATTGTCTCTTTGTCACTAGCTCAAAGTGATAGAGCCAACGTTCAATGAAACCAACTGGATCTGCCTCAAACAATAGCAAATTTTTCCCGTGATGTGATCAACCTAGTACACTTTTGATCAGGAGTCATAAGACATGGCAGCCACCAAGCAGAGATCGTCGTTATGCCAAGTTCATTGTGCAGGATGTTCTCAACTCTCTCACTGGATAGTATCAGTTATTTGATTTATAGCCACTCGCCCTTCATCCATCACCATGTTGAGAACACAACCAATGTTTTCCTCGGTGGTGGCAGTTGCAGAGGTCCAAATCTTGGATCATCTTCCGAACTCTCCCCTCCCCTGCTAAACTCAGTTGCTCATTTTGAACTGTTGATAAAGAAGGAGCATCGTCCCCTAAAGTAGTAACCATGTCAGCATGAACGTCTTTGAACCCTATTTTTGCAGATACTTGATAAAACTACGATGCCAAATTTTGTCGATTTTCGAGAGAAATCGTTACTAGTTAGTTTTGAAATCTTCTTTGAACAGTCAGATGTCAGGTTACCTGGAAAGAAACAAGGCAGTTATTAATGTATGCAAGATTTCACAGTTCTAGCCTCATTCCTTCATAGTCAGCCTATGAACTTTTTAGCCCACACTCGTATGTACGTGTCTCTTCTGGGGTTTTTTTTTTGGTTTTTTTAATTATAATAAGTCTTCCACTGAGGATGGAGCCGGTTTCCAACAAAGACACTAGGCTCTATCTTTGGGATATTAACACAGACAAATTCACATTTGGAACTTGAGAAAACTCATGCATATTTCTACTGTTCCACTCACAGATTGCACTTATAATGTACGAATTAACCGGTCGATTTCTCTTTCTGAAAATCCCAGTTTATCCAGATTCTCCTTTAAGCATTTACTAACAAAACCTAGTACTCCAATTATTATTAGTATGAATATGAATTCATAGTCTCGATATGGAAGTTAGAACTTTCGAAGCAGTTGTCCATAGATATCCTCTTTTTCTTTGATTTTCAAAGAGATATTTATATCTTCAAGGCAGCTAACCCTCTATGATGGTACATACCTTTTCCCCTCTGCCCCAAATAACAATATCTGGCCTGCCTATGTATGTATGAATGTATGTATGTATGTATGTATGTGTGTGTGTGTATGTATGTATGTATGTATGTATGTTTTGTTGTCAATTATATAAAATCTCTCGTTGCGTGTGGAAGGTGCTGGTTTCTAACAAAGATTCAGTCCTGTCGTTGGAATGTAGATAACAGAAGCAAACTACAAAAAATGTATGAAACTGAAACTTCATACATACGTACATACACACACGCATACATACATATACTCGCACACACATATACATGCATATATTCGCGCACACGCATACATATATAGTTACATACACAGATACGCACACGTATATATATATGTATATATATATATATATATACATATATATATA
>NC_068990.1:71460694-71463635 GCF_001194135.2 Octopus bimaculoides
TATATATATATATATATATATATATATGTATGTATGTATGCATGTATACACACGCACATACACTTATCCACGTACACATTCCTATGGTCACACGTAACACACATACAGACATAAATGCATACATACATACATACTTATTTACACAGACACACGTACATACGTCGTACATACATACAGACGGACAAAAAGCTAGGCATATGTACGTTCTGCGTAGCTTAAAATCAGCTATCCGATGCACACAGAACAGACTGCTATTGTTCTATAGGACAAGGAACAGAAGGCATGTACTGTTGTAGTCTTTACTGCTCAGCGTTTATAATCTATCTATTGTCTCTTACTTATTTTCGTCATTAAACTGCGGCCATGCTGGAGCACCGCTTTGAAGAGTTTAGTCGAACAGATCGACTCCCGGTATATAATTTTTTAAAGTCTGGAAATCTAGTACTTTTTCTGTCAACATCTTTTACCGAACAGGGGCGTAAACAAACCAACACCTGTTGGCAAGAAGCATGGTGGAGGTGTAAGCACAAACACACACACACACACACACTCATATACGACGAACTTCTATACAGTTTCCGTCTACCAAATTCACTCACGAGCCATTGGTCGGCCCGGTGCTTTAGCAGAAAAAAAACTTGTCAAGTTGCTGTGTAGTGGGATTGAACCTAAAACAACGTGGTGGCAAAATGAGCTTCTTATTCACACACCTTATGATAAAAAGAATGATAAAAGATGTGTATAAAAGTATGTAAATGCTGAGGATTTCTAGAAGTAAAAAACTCTATTGATCTGCATCATGCAAATGCGATCGCTTTGTAGTACTGTGGGGATAATACAATAACACATAATTGCATGTCTGCACATAGCTCACACACATTACGTAAAGAGTGCGTGAAAACTTATGCACTCACATTTACGAATGAGATATTTAAGCCCATTATATAAACACAAGTGAAGGCACGTCGCCTAGTGGTTAGGCTGTTGCACTAATGATCGCTCGATCGTAGGTTCGATTCCCTGATTGGGCGGCGCATTGTGTTCTTGAGCGAAACACTCCCATTTCACGTTGCTCCAGTTCTCCTTTCGATTAGGGGTGAGAATGTTGGCCTGCACGCCTAGCCAGCGGGGTGGCGTCATTTGAAGACTAAAACAATGTGAAGCGCATTGTGACCACATCTGATAGCCTGGTCAGTCACGTGATCACATGACTTGATATAAACACAGGTATTTAATAGTAGGCTCTCGATCGGAGAATTGACTGTTCTGCCATTTCTTGCAGAATAACCTGCACAGAGGATTTGTTTATAGAGATCAAACGTTTGTGCAGTACGTTAGCTCACACCTTCCATCAAATCGACATCACTTGAACGGTATAAACGGTATACCCATACAGAAACTTACATATGATGATGTAAGACGGCGAGCTGGCAGAAACGTTAGCACGCCGGGAAAAATGCTTAGCGGTATTTTGTCTGTCTTTACGTTCCGAGTTCAAATTCCGCCGAGGTCGACTTTGCCTTTCATCCTTTCGGGGTCGATAAATTAAGTACCAGTTACTCACTGGGGTCGATGTAACCGACTTAATCCCTTTGTCTGCCCTTGTTTGTCCCCTCTATGTTTAGCCCCTTGTGGGCACTAAAGAAATAAGAAATTTACATATGATGATACTAGTGGTGGTGATGGTGATGTTGATGATGATGATAAATGTATTCGCATACATAAAAAAGGTTTTGTCCTTTTGCTAGTGACCGACTGGAATCCTAAAAGGGTTTAAATCTAAAAGAAAAACATACATACATAATATTACATTGCATTGCGTTACATGCATACATACAGACATGCATACATGCATACATACATACATACATGGAAACGTGCATACATACATACATACATGGAAATGTGCATACACAAATACATACATGATGGCTGACCACTCGTGACCAAAGAAAACTATGACTGATGATCGCCAATGCAAAACGTCAGCAATGCTTGTTATTGCTTTATCCAGGTTCGCTTCATTCGGGTTCGCACCGCGTCTTCCATGCTCGCCGCGATACCCTCCTACTCGACCGGTCATCGGAAAGTCGTCTCACCGGCGTTCTAGGTCCAACAAAGCTTGCATAGCACCTCACAGACCCTCTCAACCCTACTGACCTGATCCAGACCACAATCCAAAGCAAGATATCCGGTGCCAATAAGTAATATTTAATTATAAAAATATAATGGGGTTGCTTTGAAACATCGCTATGAAGGTCCGGTAGAGTAAAATTGGAACCAAAGGGATCCACTGATATTTCATGGTGGTGTTCCAGCATGACCACAAGAGTAAAATAAAAGTTGGTTGAGAAACACTGTCCTGAAGACGTGCTTTAACATGTATGCATACATATATACATGTAATGAGACAGACAGACAAGCGGACAGACATGCACGTAACACATTCATACATGCCGTCGTACATAACATACATATATCATACTTACCTAGATACATACAAACATACACACAGCTACACGTACATAACATGCATATGGTGAAAAACATCCATACATACGTTTAAAAGCTAGTCACCATCCGCGAATATGTAGGCCTGAAAACGCACCTTTCTTTCGCTATCTATTTTAGGTACCTCAATAGCCGCTAGCAAGCTTGGACACCGTCTTGGCTGTTCCACACCTTGTTCTTGAGGCACACCTGGAGGAATTTCAACCATGTTTCGTGGTCTGCTACCACAGCAGCTCCTTTATAGGATCCAGTTAGCTCAAGACATCATCAGGAGGAACCACGTCCGGTTTCGGCCCCTACTCCTCTACCGTTTTGACGTGGCGGGCTGCCCCCCCCCCCGTTTCGGAGGTGTCTTCAGCTCTGGTGTTGGGTGCATGTCTTCTTTCTTCTATTCCCTGGCCTCTTCGATGCAGCATCAATGAGTGTCAGC
>NC_068990.1:71464294-71465531 GCF_001194135.2 Octopus bimaculoides
GAGAGAGAGAGAGAGAGAGAGAGAGAGAGAGAGAGAGAGAGAGAGAGAGAGAGTGTGTGTGTGTATGTGCAGGAGACGTTGAATTCTTCTGAAGTGGTTACTGTTACAATTATCATTAATTTTATCTTGTTTTAACTGATATATATATTTATTTATATAACATCTACTTTTCTGATTAGTTTTATCGAAATTTTAATCTATTCATTCTGTAAACGCCTTATCACAGGTCTAAATTTTATTTTGTGTACCTTTGTCTTATTTTGGATGTATGTATGTATGTATGCATGCATGTATGTATGTATGCATGTATGTATATATGTATGAAGGAAGGAATGCATGTGTAAGTACGTACGTATATATGGTTATGAATATAGGTATATATGCATACAATTAAACATGTGACATATGCATGCATTTATGTAAATGTTACATATACATATACATGTGTGTGTGTGTGTGTGTGCTTTATTATTATTATTATTATTATTATTGTTGTTGTTGTTGTTATTATTATTATTATTATTATTATTATTATTATTATTATTACTATTATTATTATTATTGAGCTGGTAGAATCGTTAGCACAAGATGCTCAGAAGCTTATCTTCCGGCTTTACGTTCTGAGTTCAAAGTTCACCGAATTCGACTTTGTCTTTCGCCCTTTCGAGGTCGATAAATTAAGTACCAGTGAAACACTGTAGGGTCGATATAATCGACCGGTCCCCTCTCCGCCAAAATTTCAGGCCTCGTGCCTATAGTAGAAAGGATGCTTATTATTACTGTTGTTGTTGTTGTTGGAACTGATAATGTTTACATATACCGCTACTGCTGCTTCTGTCGTCACTGATTGCGTGGGAATTTTCGAAATCTCGTACTACACCACCCTAAAGATAAAGTGGTGGTGTGTGAGAGAGTAAAAAGATTAAAAGGAAGAGAAGAATGTTGTAGTAGAAGTGAAAATGCCAAATAGTTCGGTGTTGCTTTTCGAGTTCTTTAGAAATTTTTATAGCCAAACAGCGTCGGTGGAATATTATGAACTAAGAACCAACGGGTACGATATATTGGGTAAGAATGATCTACATAACCTGTTTTCTTTTTCTGTGTTCTTTTCTTTCTATACTTACATACAAACATACGCACACACACACACGCACACACACACACATACGTAAATACATACATACATACATACATACATACATACATACATACATACATACATACATACATACATACA
>NC_068990.1:71467199-71467766 GCF_001194135.2 Octopus bimaculoides
TATTACTATCCATATCACGTCCTCACCTTGTTGTTTTTTTGTTTTTTTGTTATTGTGTTTTTGAACTATATATATATATATATATATATATTTTCATATACATATACATACATGCAACCACAGACTCATACACACACATAGATATATACATACATATATGCACAGACACACTCATACACATACATACATACATATATACATATATGCATATATATGTAATATATGCATACATACAAACACACATACTTATATGTAATACATATATACATACATATGCATTTATTTAACTGTCCTTTTCTTAAATACACAAGTCTTAAACACACAAGTAGAACACAAAATCTCTTGCGGCTTTATTTTCGACCCTCCTACCAGAAGTAAATTTTGCCATTCATCCTTTTTTGGGACTTATTAAAATAATGTATTGATCCAGGGTGACGGACTGTGAGAGTGCTAGTTGGGTGAGGGCGATTCCCTGTGGTATTTGTTCAGTATTTTTTCTTTCTTTCTTTACCTTCTGAATTTTTCAGGTGATTGACTTATTAAGTCGTCCAGTGCAACATCATCAAC
>NC_068990.1:71468172-71471161 GCF_001194135.2 Octopus bimaculoides
ATGGTCTTCTACACAGCTTCCGTCTACCAAATTCACTAACAAGGCATTGATTGGCCTGGGCCTATAGTAGAAGACTCTGGCCCAAGTTGCCGTGTAGTGGGACTGAACCCGAAACAAGTGGTTGCAAAGTAAGCTTCTCAATCCACAGCGATGCCTGTGTCTATAAGAAAAAAAAATAACTACGGATACGCTCGACATACAACTGCCACTTCATAGAATCGTCCCAATCCTGTCTTTTATTTCAAGTTCAATGTATCTTGGACTGATATTATCCAATGAGATCTTCCATAACCACATGTTTCCGGATTGAGTCCCACTGCATGGCATCTTGGGCAAGTGTCTTTTACTATAATAGCACCGAGTCAACCGAAGAAAGCCTCGTGAGTGAATTTGGTAGACAGAAACCGAAAGAAGATATACATGCACACACATACATACATACATGCACACACATACATATGTGTGTGTGTGTGTGTGTGTGCACGCGCGCGTGTGTTTGTGTTTGTCTGCCACTGCTGATGCTGGTGTGTTTACTTCCCCGTAACTTAGCGGTTCGTTAAACTAGGCCGACAGAGTAAGTACCAGGTTGAAAAAAATAAGTATTAGGATCGATTTGTTCAACTTAACCAGTGATTCTCAGCCATTTTTTTTTTCTGCTTATCGACCTCTTTCGATTCCTATTTTACTCTAAGAAAATTCTCCAAAAATACTCAGGCATCATCATCATCATCATCATCATCATCATCATCATCATCATCATACAGGAGTTCCCTCTGATACATATTTAGAACAAAACAACACAATCCCCGAGGAAGTGCTATCGGCGATGTGTCGGCGGCGGTGGGTAGGTGTATGGTTGGCTGGCTGGCTTGGTGGATGTTAAATCGGATAAACACGTGTGTTTCGCATAGGACAAGGTCAGGTTATGATGACACTTTGAGAATCATAAAAACCACGAAGTAAACTGATTGACTGACTGACTGATATCAAAATAATCTCTTAAGATACTACTTTCTAATCAGCAAGACGAGCATCTATCTATATACAGGAGCTTCTATGTGGTTGCTTGACTTGTTAGAAATAGCAGTCAATTCTTCCTCACACCATATCCTACAGACTTAACCCATTTGCATTCAAATTAGCCCGTCAAATATAATGCTTAGCTATTCACATGGTTTGGAATTAATCATGCGTTATTTCGTAGCTTCGGTACTTCGATGGCATGATTGTTTATTTTTAGAATGACATTGTAGGGTTGGTGTGAGGGGCTGGATCTGGCCACTTTTAACGTAAAACAGGGTCGGATATGGACGGTTTAAATGCTAAAGGGATTTCTAAAAATAGGAAAAGATTTGGGGTACTGTAATCTTAATGGTGACAGATGATGCTCTGATTGGACGAAGGAAACTCAAACGATGTTTCCATTGGTTTATATTTGCAAACTGTTCATACTGTTTGCTGATGACGGTTTACGTCCCCGTAACTTAGCGGTTCGGCAAAAAGGAACGATAAAGTACTAGGCTTACAAAGAATAAATCCTGGGGTCGATTTGCTCGACTAGAGGCGGTGCTCCAGCATGGCCGCAGTCAAATGACTGAAACAAGTAAAAGAGTATATTATTATTAATCATTATTATTATTATTATTATTATTATTATTATTATTATTATTATTATTATTATTATTATTATTATTATTATTATATTCCACAAGGCACCCCATCCAATGCTCTAATAATTCCGCCGATCCACTTCGTTGGACTGGTATATTTCATCGACCCCACTCCTCACCAAAGGATTTATGGTAAAGTTGACCGTAGGATTTCAGATAGAGAAGTTGTGACGTATAATTTACCAAATACAGTAGCAGAGCTAGGGCGTGTGCCACCCGGGGCAGCCCTCGGTTTTTCCGCTTTACTCCCACCCGTGCTCCCATAAAAAGTACATATCGCATGGAAATTTGCTCTCAAACCTTCGCCTGTTCAAAACATTCACATAAATTTGTCCTAAACGTCCATGTTTATTTTCAGACTTTTAGTTAACCCTTGTTTCATATGTTCTGAGTAATATAAAAGCTTTCCTTTCATAAGTCCCTACTTACTCTGGTGGTTGAAAAAAAAAAATTGGCGTCTATGCATCATATAAGATACATGGACGCCAAGGAAATATGTCCAGTATATCACGTGATACACAGGACAGACAAACGGTTAAAATTATATAAATCATTTATCTGTTACTTGTTTCAACCATCCGTCTAGTATTCATTTATTTTATCGCCCCCAGAAAGTGGGAATAGGCACAATCGATCTTGACGAGTTTTAAACTCAAGAGTTTTAAGGTACACAACTTAAATACCTCAAGTTATTTTCTCCTTTACTCAATCAATTGTGCTAATCAACTTCCCTGGAAAAAAAGATTAAAACAAATGCGAATATGATAATATATTTTAAACGTGTGTTATAAATTAGTTTAACACGATTCTTTCGTAATGCAGCTATATATTATTATATAGAGCTGAAGCAATAGTTATTTATATACATTTTTACAAAGCAAAACATTGTACTTCAAAAATCAGAACTAACATATGAATTGCTAGAACTAAAGCCTATAGCTCTCTCCCGCTCTTTCTTTCTTTCTTTCTTTCTTTCTTTCTTTCTTTCTTTCTTTCTTTCTTTCTTTCTTTCTTTCTTTCTTTCTTTCTTTCTTTCTTTTTTCTCTCTCTCTCTCTCTCTCTCTCTCTCTCTCTCTCTCTCTCTTTGTTTTCACTTTTACTTATATTAACTTTGCTTTTCTCTCCCTCACTATATATATATATATACGCGTTCATATATACACATATATATGCATATGTGTATACACGTTCACGCACACCCACGAGCGCCCACGCACACACACACACACACACACACACACACACACACACACACATGCTTACATATATCTATATACATTTATATACTTATGTGTGGGTTATGCATGAGTTGATATATA
>NC_068990.1:71471641-71473803 GCF_001194135.2 Octopus bimaculoides
GTGTGCAATAACCATATTTTAAATAGATTATCAAAAAGTCGACTCAAAAACAAACAAAATCACTTCTTGTTTACTCTTATTTCAGACCTTGCGCCTATAGTACAAACAATCGTTAGAACGTCGGATAAAGTGTCTTGCGGCATTTATTTCGGCTCTTTACATTCGGATTCCAAATTTCGTCAAAGTTAATTTACCTTTCATCTTTTCGGAGAGGATGAAATAAAGTATTGGGGTCAGAGTACCGCACCGGACAAAATGCTTAGCTGCACTTCTTTCAGCTTTACGTCCTGAGTTCAAATTCCGCCGAGGTCGACTTTGCCTTTCATCCTTTCGGGCTCGATAAATTAAGTGTCAGTAAAACACTGGGGTCGATGTAATCGGCTAGTCTCCTCCTCCAAAATTTCAGGCCTTGTGCCTACAGCACAAAGGATTATTATTATTTTATTATTATTATTATTATTATTATTATTATTATTATTATTATTATTCAAACAACTGCACTTTTTGTCTATTTTCTTTTTGTTCTTTGTTTCTCTTTCATGCTGCTCACGCAAAGGTACAAGAACTGCTAAATCCCAATGATAGCAACGGACATTGACGCGTTTTTTGATCTCACTTAATATATACAAATGAATCAATCTTGCCATCATCTACCGGAAGAACTTCTAAAAAAGGGACATACATACATATATACATACGTACATGAACGGATAAGTAAAACCCCAGCGATCTGTTGCACTTCCTGCAGGAATCTTGCTTGCATAGTATTCGAAAAGCTGTGTAAGTGTTACATCTGATTAACAAAAGAATGATTGGTCATACTTCGGTCAATTATTAAAGGAACATTTCACCAACCCAAGTCATATATATCAAATAGGTATGTTATAATCATCACAAAGTGAATGACAATAATTCTAATCGAGGAAAAGGGAAGTCAAGTCAATGTTACATAAGTTTCAGTGAACGAACGTCATTTATTTCATATTCCGTTATATATATGTAAATATATTTATATATAAATCTATTTATAAAGATGCATACCTACCTTATTTAATAAACAAATCTGAAATATAAAATACATTATATACACACTCACAAACACATCACATTTTATATATATATTACATACATATATGACATTTACAAAAAACATATACACATGCATAAATAATACATACAATAAACAAACTAAATATGTGGTTTGTTGTTTCGTGCTACCGTAATTCGGGAGAAGAGCAGACCAAACTTAACAAACAAACGCAGTCAAACCACTGGGTTTTGGTGAGGTGCTGCGAGCAGGTACACGTACTACGCGATTCTGAAGACAAGCGGCAGTCACGGCAAAATTTCTCCTCTTCCTCCACTCGCTCTTCGTTCTCCGCCCCATTCCCCGTCAACTGCCAGAATTCTTCACCGACCCCACCGCCCAGGCCTCCCCCTCCGTTACCACAAGATCTCTACGGTTTGCGTTTTCGATCCACTCCACTTCATCACGGACACTCCTTCTCAAATAATGTTAACAATGATAATCAGGACGTCAACATTGATGAGGATTATAATGCATACAATGATAATGCATACAATGATAATGCATACAAATGTGGCGATCATAATGATAATGGTCAAGATGGTAATGATGATGACAGGTGTCATTGTGATCAGACTGGTGATAATGATGTTGAAGATGAGGATGGTCAAGATAATACCTCATATTTTACATCGGACCAGCAGGATTGTCAATCAAAGGTAAATATCGTGAAGCATGTTATTTAATTATACTGTCTGTCAATCACAAGTGTGTGTATGTGTGTGGTGTGTAATTATGTGCACATGTACATACATACACACAAGCGCATTTTTGTGTGTGTGTATAGATGTAAAATGAATGCATGTACGTTCCAAGTTGCAAGCCACAGTTCCACACTTTAGTAGCTGAAATTTTGCACAAGCGCACAATTATTCAAGCATAAAGATCGTATATAATGCAACTTCATTTTCAGTTGTTTCCTCCTTTGCTACATGCACGCACGCACGCACACACACGCACACATACACACACACGTATACAAATAGATAGATAGAGAGAGAGAGGGAAAGAAAGAAAGAGAGAGAGAGAGGGAGAGAGAGGAAGAGAGAAAGATATATATATATATATATATATA
>NC_068990.1:71474340-71475388 GCF_001194135.2 Octopus bimaculoides
GTATTATCGGCATTAATTTTTCTCCCACCTGCAGATCGTATTATGTATTCTTAAGAGCGCTGACAAGGGATAGTTAGAATGAAAATCATTACATAGTTGCCATCCTGGAGTATGCCTGTTGATTGCTTAGTTTCGTTAGTAAAAGCAGTCGCTTCAGTTCTTATTCATGAGTGACAGATAGTCAAACGGTTATGGTTATACTTGTAGTCTTGCCATGCAAACAGCAAATTGCTGAGGTGCTGTTTAGCTTCTTCAAGAATAGATGTGTTTGATGAAGATCTGCTCGGCACAGCCTCATATTCCTTTCTTTCCTCCTGCCTACTCCTCAGTCATCACTCTGTGTTTCTCAGTAACGCTAGAGGAATATATTCAAGCAACCTGTTTATAACTTAATACATTGCACTCAAGCTCCACTGGATCTCTAATTCTTAGTCATATGTCTTTCCTGGTTTTTTAGCTACTCCTGTCGTACGTGTAACTGTTAGCCGGTCTATCTAGCACACTGAGTTCAACTTTCAGACAGCATTTGCTAAACAACTGCAGCAAATATAAATATATAAGCCTAGTGCTGGAAGGCGAAGAGAACAGCATCTTACAAATCGGCAGTGAATTTCTCAGGACGTACCCTCTTCTCGACAAGCTCCCATATAACCCCTGGAGTATCATACCTCAAAGAAGATCTGGGTGTGAAACGCGCAACATACAAGAAAAACTGTGATGGGTACGTTCTTCGAAGACTTCAAGATAACATTTATATCGACGTGAAGGGTAGTCTTTTTTGAACTCGTAACAGCTATATCAGACCTCGAATGCTATGCATTTACAATCCAAGAACAAGAGATTGCTACAAAATACCTATTAAATAAAAAAGACAGTGAAACCCTTGAAGCATCAAAATGCAACCGAAAGTGTCAATTATGGCACATTTCTGTGGAACATACTACACATGTGATTAGCAGCTACCCCAAAATATCACGTAAACACTAAATCCCTAAAACGACGCGTCGTTGTCGCTAAAACAATACAAAGTGCCATCCGAATATATATA
>NC_068990.1:71476056-71476494 GCF_001194135.2 Octopus bimaculoides
AGTATGTGCATATACTGCTAAATGTATATGTAATCGAACGTGAAAAAATTTAATTTTTAAACGTATATAACTTTTAATATATTCATTGATTTATGTTTTATATTCTATATTTTTCAAATAATTATTTACCCTATGTATTTATAAACTCTTTGATTTAAGGTTTTCTTCGATTTATAATAAGATGATTTTATACCGATAATTTGTTCATTGCAATGACCGTTAGATGAAAGGACCAATGAAACAAAACCATTTTCAAATGCGTATCCATTAAACTTACTGTATATGTTTGCTTATAACCTTGTTTCTGTTCCATTCTAAACAAAACTGTCCGACGAACGGGAACGTGAAACTCTGAGTAACACTTTCTGTAATACTTTTGCTGCTTTTCAATAAAGTGTATATATCATATATATATATATATATATATATATATATATA
>NC_068990.1:71476754-71479118 GCF_001194135.2 Octopus bimaculoides
TATATATATATATATACATACATACATACATACATATATGGGTACAAGACATCACCAGTGGTGCAAATAACATGAAATGCGTAAACAAACGAGTTAAATACGTGAACACCGAGAAAAAATAGAAAACAGGACAAGTAAACACAAAGAAAGGGCCCTTCATCAGTTGTCGACTGTGTGTCTACTCCTCATTTCGAGCATGCATAAAAACAAATGCATTTGCCTATACAAGCTACATACGTATATAAGTGAATGTATGTATGTATGTATATATATATATGTATATATATATATATATATATATATACACATACATACATGCATGCATACACACATGTGCACACATTTATATATACATGCATACACACAAATACATACACATATATGGAGTGGGGGAAGGGAATATAATATCAGTCGTTAACTAATGTCGTTGACTGTGACAATAAACATGTGCATCTGAGAGACGTCAGATAAGACTTACTGTAAGAGAACCGATTTGTTATTGGTCATATCGTTATCTCAACATCCGTTGATGTTATCATGCTATCACCTCGTTCGTGCTGACAGTTGTTGCACTCCAACTTTGTACCCTGTTTGGAAGTGTTATAGACAAAATAGTGAACTTTACGATAAGATTTCAGTTTCGGGTTGAACTTATTTCACTTCTTTACTCCAATTGACCTCCGCACAGAAAGAAGAAAGTTTTTAAATACAAAAAGGTAAAGGGTTAAAAACCCCTTCAGTCACGAATGACCATGGGATTGCATCTAGGAAGTTCCCCACAGAGGCACAAGTCTACAACGTTGTTTATGGAAGACCAGCAATCGCCCATGTATAACAGAAGTTCAACCCGAAATTTTTAAATATAATTTCTATTTTATTGACTTCCGCTGTGTACTAGGCGTTTTTGCATGATATACGTATTATATATGTAATGATTAAATTATATATTTCGCATTTTGTTGTGTGTTGTGATGCGCATGATCCTCCGGACCGCTGGAAAAATTGTCCTGCACGAAACCAGATCATGGTGCACAAAGGTTTGTGAATCACTGCCTTACGTCATTGAAAAAAAAATGTTTTGATTTCTAATGCAGTCAAAGTTCATTTACATATACACGTACACACACTCGCGTGCATGGGTGGAGGTGTTCGCGCATTGGGTGTCGAGTCGGTACAATGTTTTGCAGTATTTATTCTTGCTTTCTGTACTCTGCGTTGAAATCTCAGCGCGAGGTCGACTTTTCCCTTTCATTCCTCGGGATCCATAAAAAATAAGAAGCAGCAGTGGGGAGGGGGACATTTCAAATCAGATTAAAAGTTATTTCACACACACACACATACACACACACACACACAAAAGGAGCAGGAAAAGGAGGAAAGAACAGTGTGTGTGTGTGTGTGTGTGTGTGTGTGTGTGTGCGTGTGTGTGAAATCTCTTGTAATCTGATCTGAAGGGGGATAGGCTTCGCTAGGTTTAAAAAGCCCCAACAATCGACACTTATAACAACATCCGTACGGCTCCAACGCATGAGTGTATGTGTGTCCCCTTCCTCACTTCTCACATCAACTACCATAACGTCTAACTCTTTCGAAACAGAGATTAAAAAGTCAGTTGCGTGTGATTGTTGCACCGAATTATGCAATGATATTAGCTTCCTATAAGAAAATATAGACTACTATTCTCGCTATCATATGTATGTATGTATGTATGTATGTATGTCTGTGTGGTAGTGTTAGTGTGTATCTGTGTGTGCTAGTGTTATATGTGTGTATGTTAGTGTGTGTGTGTGTGTGTGTGTGTGTGTGTGTGTGCTGTGAATGTGTACAGCGTGCGCGTGCTGTGTGCGTGCGTGTGTGTTATTATTTAAACCAGGTCAATTAATAAATAACAATGAAAGAAAAACTGTTCTTCACACAAACCTATCTACTTATACATACATACACGCACGTATGCATGTATATATTCACACACACACACACACACACAATCACACACACACAATCACACACACGCAATCACACACACACACGCAATCACACACACACACGCAATCACACACACACACACACACACATATATATAATGATGTAAATAATATATATATATATATATATATATATGCATATATACATACATATATGTACATACCTACATATATACATGTATATATGGGTACAGGACGTCAAAAAAAAAAGTGGACAAAATGAGAAACGCGGAGAAGATAAAACAGGGGACAACTGACGAAAGGAATGTTCTTTATGTTGCCTGTCTCGTTTCTCATTTTGTTCACGTTTTTTACGCCCCGTACCCATATATGCATGTATATATACATATATATGTAGATATATGTACCTATATGTATG
>NC_068990.1:71479356-71484710 GCF_001194135.2 Octopus bimaculoides
GTCTGCTTTTATTTTATACTAGCTCAAAAGCTGTCGCTCTCCTTGCAGACTTTTAAGCTGGCTTCTGCGGAGGACAAATTGGGTTTGCAGCCCAAAACTAAAGTGAGAAATAATAATAAAGCGTTTATTGGTATCCTACTATCTCAGATTTATATCACTGAGTATCACATTTGGGGAACTTTGTATCACAATGATATTTGGAGTTCTCTGTAAAGCAGTAAAGTACATACATTTTGTACATCCATCCATACATTCTGTACATACATACTATACATACATACATACATACATACATACATACATACGTGCATACATACATACATACATACATACGTGCATACATACATTCTGTATATACACACATACAAACATCCTGTACATACATACATACATACATACATACATACATTCTTACTTATTTACTCTATAACTCTCTTGTTGATTTGCCTAAATTCCAACGAAAGAAGTTTACGTCTGAAATGAGGCTCTTTTTCTTTTGGTGAGAGTTTTCAAAACTAAAACCAAAACTACGCACAATTAATTGAAACGTATCTGAGTTTTAAGCTCTAATATCTTATTTGCGTTATTAAATGTTGGAGAATCAATGTCAGTGTCTGTTTTAATCCGTCCGTTGTTAAGGTAAACAACTTCAATATTTGCCCGTCTAAATGCTGCTTATTAAGTTGGTTGTAAGATTAACTTTGTACACTATATTTAAAGCGTCATTGTTTATGGCGAACAAAGAAAGGCAAACAGATAGGCATTGGAATAATAAATTATACTATGTAAATGCTATGTAGGAGACTTTTAATTGTCAATTAATCTCGCCAGTTTGCAAGTTGAGTTTTGAAGACACAAAGGAACGATATTGTTGCTGTTATTCTCTTAATCATATACGGAAGTTGCATCAAGAAAGGTCCCACTTTGCAGTCTCTAGTTCTTTAGTTCGTTTCTGGTTTTCAAGAATCTGTTTTAACAGTAAATACAGTGAATTCTCAACAGTCTAATGGTTTCGGTTAAAATTTCGTAAGTATCATAAGGCACAGGCGTGCCTGTGTGGTAAGAAGTTAGCTTCCCAACCACATGGTTCCGGCTTCAGTCTCATTGCTTGGCTCCTTGGACAAATGTCTTCTACCATAGCCCTAAGCCAACCAAAGCCTTTGTGAGTGGATTTGGTAGACAGAAACTGAAAGAAAATTGTCGCATATGTACATATATCTAAACATCAATATATGATATATATGTGTGTATGTTATTTATGTGTGTGTATCTCATTATGTTTGTGTTTGTTCCCCAACACTGCTTGACAACCGGTCTTGGTGTGCTTACGTCCCCGTAACTTAGCAGTTCAGCAAAAAGAGACCGAGGGAATAAGTACCAGGCTTAAAAAAGTCCTATGGTCGATTCGTGCGACTAAAGTTCTCCAAGGCGGTGCCCCAGCATGGCTGCGTTTTACTCAATGAAACCAGTAAACAATAAACGATAAAAAAATCACACTTCAACCAGACTGGTTCACTAAGTAGCGCTCCGATTCTGCTGATTCCTCCGTTTCTCGACCAAGATGGCTCCACGTGCAGTACCTACATGGAGAAACTTTCTACATTTTTTTCACTCTTTACTACCAGCTCCCTGATACTGAAACCCTATTAGAAACCTCCAAACCACCTCTTCTAATAAAATAAGGACAGAGCTTCTTACAAGGCCTCTTGATCTTCTAAAAGTAGTAACCAAATCGCCTCCATATATTTTTGTAATATTGATGTCAAATTTTGGCACAAGGCCAACAGTTATGGGGTGAGGAGTAAGGCGATTCAATTGATCCCAGTGCTCAACTGGTACTTATTTTATCGACTTCAACAGGATGAAAGGCAAAGTCGACCTCAATAGAATCTGAACTCAGAGTGTGAAAACGGGCGAGATGCTACTAAGCATTTTCCCCGGCGGCTAATGACTCTGCCTACTCGCCACCTTAAATATATTTTTGCATATTAGAAGAGATTATTATTAGCTATCATTTGAAGGCGGCAAACAGGCATAATCGTTATGTCGGTGGTCAAAGGACAAAATGCTTAGCGGCATTTCTTCTAATTTCGCATTCTGAGTTCAACTTGTGTCTGTTAAGCACTAGGGTCAATATAATCGACTCACTGCCATCCACTAAAATTATTAACCGTGTATCAAAATTTGAAACCGTACTTATGTATCAATGGTGCGTCGGCATTTTTGATGTTCATGACTATTTACAGTGTAAATAAAGTGAAGTGATTTGTGCTAGAAATCGAAACCGCGTCACGGTGTTTCCTCTTGCTCATTTATATCGATATCAAATTTTGGTACGAGACCAGCGATTTTTGAGGAGAGGGGCTCAGTCGATTACATCGATCCCAGTGCTCAACTGGTACTTATTTTATCGACCCCGAAAGAGTGAAAGGCAAAAGTGACTTGGGCGGAATTTGAACTCAGAACGTAAAAGACAGCCGAAATTTCGCCCGGCTGCTAACAAATTTGCTAGTGCATCTGTTTCTTGCTAATCTATATTAAGACAATAATTTCTGATATGGGTTCCAGGCAGAATTTTTTTAACATTTTTGCGCGCCAGTGCTTGGCTTGCATTTTGTCTAGCACTCTATTTAGTCCATCATATCAATTTATATTAATAAGTTGAATTATCCCATCGACATGATTTTCTAAATTTGCATCTGAAGAATAAACGAAATTATGTGACATTTTTGGATGAGTGGTAGCAGCATAAATGAAGTGAAGTCTAGATTGTAGTTTCATCTCACCTAGAGCTTAGTTCACTACTAATCCACAATGCATGCTATGGTTTTATAGTAAAACAGCGATTTCTTTTGACTTGGACTTACAAAGAACTTAAAAAGAACTATTGTATTGTACTACTGGGGTTTGTTCTATCGACCGTTGCGAAATGCAAAGTAAAATCCACTCTCATAGGGATTTCAACGTAGGACGTTAAAAGGATCGAATTAATACGGCAAAGCATTTAGTATGGCTCTTTGCTTCTGCAATCTCACTTCCTATTATTTATATAACAAAAATGTGAACATTTTTAGTTTATTTTTATTGTAAACATGTTTGACAAGTGCATTTGACTTTTTCTAACATTTTAGCACCTTATTCAGTGAAACCAAAGTTTGATTTATAGCAAGTAGTAAATTATCAGGGAAAAAAAGGAAAAAAATTTATTATCGTTTTAAATCAAATGTCTACACATGTAGGCGTCTTAAGCAATGTTTTACTGTTATTTTTACAAGAATTACTGCGTATCCCTAAACGTCGACAAAATAACTGGTGTGTTGTTTCTAGAAATAAAGACTCCATAGTAAAATGTCATTTAATGGTTTGAAAAAGGACAAAACACTCTTGTATAACCATACAACATTTTATTACTTTTAGTGTAAACGGTGTTAGGTGCTTTCAGTAAAGTACAACATCGTTCAAAAGTAATTGGAATGGGTGTATCTGATAATATTTTCTAAATGTGTAATATTAATCGGAATGAAAAGTATAATGGAAAATTTGAACTTACGTCATATGAAAAATAGACACAGAATGGTAACGGGACATGCCTTTCTTTTTTTTTTTAACCCTTTAGCATTCAGATTACTCTGTTAAATGTAATGTTTCTCTTATCACGTTATTTTGAATTAACCATGCATTATCCTGTAGCTTTGAGATTTCAATGATGTGATAATTTTTAGAATGATATTTTAGGGTAAGTATGACAGTCTGGATCAGGCCAATATGAGCATAAAACAGGTAGAATATTTGGGCCAGAAATGGCCGGTTTAAATTCTAAAGGGTTAATGAGCTGATATGGAGGGAAGAGTTGAATTTATGGCCTTCTCAAGGCTTACCATAATGGTAGGTGTCGACGCAGTTAATGTATTTTAATAGCTGCTTGTTGGCTTCAAGTTAAATGCAAGAAGGGATGGGGGTTCTATAGGGTTGAAGTCCTGGGAAGGAAAGACTAAAAGAAATTGCTGCTGCAGGGGCAAGGAGGTGGTCGGAATATGACCGGGGAGTTCTTTAAAGCTGTTATCTCATTTCTGTTCAGAATCCACTATCTCATAACTGAGCTGGATATAAACTTACATGTCATCTTCCAGTTGAAGTTGTCTGCTACAGATAAATATTCAAGAATATAAGAAAACATCTTATCTTTCCATTAGCTCCATACTTTTTGTACAGTATAATTTCTTAGTTTTTACTCTTCAGCCTATTTGTTATTGACCAGGGTCTTTTGCTTGATTTCATAGCATAAACATTAGACTTTCAAGCAAATCTTCGGTAATAATTACAGTTTCAGCAATAGGAGGCTATATCCAAAGAAGCCAACGGAAGTGGGGCTAATTATATAAGTTATCGTTAAACATGAGAGTGAAATATTCCATTGGATAATATACTAGTCCAGCCATCACAAGTTATTTTGGCTGTGGGAGGAATTGAACTCGGTACAGCAAGGCATGTATGTATGTATGTATGTATGTATGTATGTATGTATGTGTGTGTGTGTGTGTGTGTGTGTGTGTGTGTGTGTGTGTGAAAGCGCATGGCTCAGTGGTTAGAGCGTCGTGCTCACATTCATGAGGTAGTGAGTTCGATTCCTGGACTGGGCTGTGTCTTGTGTTCTTGAGCAAGACACATTAAATCACATTCCACCAGTTTACTCAGCTCTAGAAATGAGTTGCGATGCCATTCGTGCCAAGCTGTATCGGCCTTTGCCTATTCCTTGGATAACGTTAGTGGCATGGAGAGGGGAGGCTGGTATGCATGGGCGACTGCTGGTCTTCCGTAAACAACCTTGCCCGGACTTGTACTTAGGATGGTAACTTTCTAGGTGTAATCCCATGGTCATTCACGACCGAAGGTGGTCTTTACCATTTTGTATGTATGTATGTATGTATGTATGTATGTATGTATGTATGTATGTATGATTTTTATCCCATTATTGAATTTATTAATTGAATATATATCCGGAATATATTCAGTGCTGAATTTTATTCCGTTTTAGACACGTGTACCGAGAGCGACTCAAAAAATTTCCCGCTTTTTGCATAGATGTATAAGGATAAGCATTATTCCGTTTGCTATGTCGGATACATAAGGTGTTCGTTTTGGTAAGGTGAGGATTTTGTTTATTTTTATATGCCTGTACCATACTATACTGATGAGCGAAAGCTAGATTTTATTCTGGTAATCGTGAAATCGTTCGATATATAGTTGAGTTAATATTTTTGAAAAGGTTGGTTTTTTTAAGAGTTGCATTTCCTCGCATTCGGTAAAAAAAAATGTGTTTATTTGGGAAGTCTAGTGTGTGGCATTATTCTGTA
>NC_068990.1:71485476-71487818 GCF_001194135.2 Octopus bimaculoides
GGGGGGGGGGGATATTAATCTCATAAGAGTGGAAAAAGAAACAACAAATGGGTTGTACCAATTTTAAGAGCATTCAAATGCCACTGCAACGTTGAAATCGTTGCCTCAGTGAGGTCAGTTAAGTACGTCATCAAGTACATGCGGAAGGGAAATGACCAAGTTGCTGTTCAAATAAACAATGATAACGAAATTAGTCAATATCTAATGGATAGTTATAATAGACCATCCGAAGCAGTTGCATCCATTTTAAGATTTTCAATACATGAAAGAGCACTTGTAATTGTGAGAACTGCAAGTTCATCTAGCGGATGAACAAAGAATATTGCTCAGAAATTATGAGGATGTATATGGCTGTCAATGAACGATATATGAGAACAACACTGGCAGAATTCTTTTCATTGTGCATCAGTGATGACTTTGCAAAAACATTACTTTATGATGAAGTACCCACGTATTTCACTTAGAAATGTAGAATCAAAGAATAACAAAGAAGAAAGTTAGGGAAAATAGTTGAAGGCCATTTGAATGTTTTCAAAGAAGAAACACTTTAGCCGTGTTTATGATGTCCCACCAATGGCAGGAGAACTGTATTAAATAAGAATTTTATTGCATGAAGTTCTAAATAGTATCTTTTCAACATTTTAGCCTTGGAATAGCTGTGACCCAACAGGTCACGGGTGCTTCTAGTATATATATATATAAATGCCAATTACTCCCTCCGTATTTCACATCTCATCCACGCCATTTACTCAGAGTTAGATGAACTTGACTGTTGAGTGGTATGATGACGATAATGAAATGTAAACTGACGACTTCTCACTTACCAGCCTGGTACTCTATCAACTCAATAATACACGTTCTCGGAAGAACACTAGTGTCTCTTTTAAATCTGGTTCAAAGGTTTTTTGTTTGTTTTGTTCTTGAATATACTGTCTACTCGGGGCGTGGTTCTTCCCATTTTACGTTGTCTTTGGTTGATATTTATCTCCAGATATGCTTCCGTCAAAGCAGTGTAATGATCAAAGCACTATTATTCAATGTGTCTTTTTGTTTTTCTCGTGAGACAGAATTTGATTTGAGGAAGTTTGGTCTGGTATTTCTGAGGTTTAGCAGCCACGATTTGAGGAAAATTGAGCTACTAATTCTTGAAATTCGATACGCTTCCTCGTTTACTTGCCTACTAGTTGTAAATTTCAACCGGTCAGTAGTGAAAATATTTGCAGGTGCTCTGACTCCAATTCTAGATGAACTGAGACAATACAGAAAAGCAGATGTCATCAATCCGTGTTTACTGTGACAGAATGCACATCAATGACACGTTTAAACTTGCTTAACAAACATTTAGAAAACAACCAACAAACTTTGTTACAATCTATCTTTTTCCTGTCTAATCAGATTGACCGTTTTCAGAATCCTGGAAGCTTGTTTGTTACAGTAATACAACTCCAGTCTCCAAGTAACTATTATAGCTTCTGTTTCTGGCAATACCACCGCTCTTGCATTTAGATTTATAATGAAGGCTGGCACGCTACTCTCATCAACCTTCTTTTTTATAATTAATTTGCATCTCTGTTGGTACCTCATGTAGAGAAATAATATTGGAACTAGCCAGTTATGTGGCTGATCGATCTGCTAAAAACAATAGCAACAACAAAACTAAGTCTCCCTCAAACGTCAAACAACTGTCTTTAAAAAAAGAGGAGTTCATTTTGATAATATTGCCCTAGATACATAATTTAAGGTCATAACTAGAATGTCTTTTGGTCATCAGTCGGTAAAATTACCTAAATTACTTAAAGCGATACAACAAAGTTAGAAGACATTAATGAGAATATCAGTCCATCTGAGTTTGTGGTTTAAAACCTTTTGGAGACTCTGAAGTTGAAATATAAAATAAAAAATATCACGAGAGATCAATGTCAAGAACAAAGAACTGATCAACGCGAAATGTTGGCTAGCTAACTATATGATTGACCATTAAACCTACGTAGTGTATAAGAACAACACTTCCAGTACCTGCAATTTCTCAGGTGGTGTACTACAAGGATACATCATATCACCTGCTCTTTTCAAATTTTATGCCTAATCGACGTCCTCACACTTTCACAAAACATACAGGCTGCAGATGACACTGCTGCATCAAAACTTCAGCCCTATGTGAATCAAAGTTGAATGAATTGAAATAAACACGTTCCGAGCACAAAAAATGATTTAATATTAAAAACGAGTGAAAAAAAAAAATTTCCAAAATAGGCGAAAGCATGGTTGTAAGATTTGGAAGGTCATTTCCATCCACGCAATTTTCGGTCTAGTCCCACTGCATGACACCTGGGAGGGTGTCT
>NC_068990.1:71488455-71489020 GCF_001194135.2 Octopus bimaculoides
CACACACACACACACACACACACACACACACACACACACACACACACACACACACTCACGCGCACGCGCACATAATACATGTAGCTATACGACGGGCTTGTACACAGTTTCCATCTACCAGATTCACTCACAAAGCATTGCTCAACATGCGGCTATAATAATAGAAGACACTTCCTTTAAGTTACTGTACGGTGGGACTGAATCCAAATTTTTATGCTTAATCAAATTAATATGGTTTTCTATTTTCCAAACTTGTCCAACACCATAAGAATTATATAGATGCAAGTAATAGCAAAAATATTAAATGTTAGCTTACACTATTAACTTATCTTTTATCTGTTTCAGTCATTAGACTGAGGCCATACTGGGGCAACCGTCTCCGAAACAAATCGACCTTGCTACCTATTGAACCTGGTACTTATTCTATCGGTGTCTCTTGTCAAACTGGTAAGTTACAGGGATGTAAACACACCAACACCAGTTGTCAAAGGGTAGTAGGTAACAAACACGGACACAAAGATACACACACACATATTTTATACATACATACATACATACATACATA
>NC_068990.1:71489120-71490969 GCF_001194135.2 Octopus bimaculoides
TGATAGTATAAAGCTATCTTCAGCCGCAAATATATTCTTTCCCAAGAATATATATGACTTTTTCACAACCTAATAATCCTATACTGTAGTACGATGAATAATTTTATAAGATGAATAATTTTATAAGAGTCAGGAAACCAACATTTATTTTGCATTATTTGAAAACAATGTCAACCCCAACTTAAGAAATTGATCACCACTTTTGATCCAAATCATGCAAAATTCTAGTGGGGTTCATAACGTATGCTCAAGTTTTTACCAAAACTTAGTGTGCTGATTCAATGCAATGTAGAAGTAGTATATCTGAAATTTCAGCTTTCTAGTTGAAGTAGTTTCGGAGTTATGGGCTTTTTAAGCTATGATCACTAGGTGGCACTAGATTCACACTTCAGTATTTCCGCTGCCAAAATCCTTGTAAACGCAAGAGAGAAGTGGAATAAAAGTGTATTTATACATTTTAAAGATTACTGAATTGAAATTGCTCTATGCAAAGGTTCAAAACTAGGCTATTTTAAGACAGAGGTTACTACAAGCATTCGATAACATACAAAAAATATAACAATACGCATTTTTAACTTTATAGGCATAATTCCAATTTTGAATAACTGTATAAGAAAAAGAGTGCTGAATGTTAGCAAATTTTTAAATATAACAAAGTATTAATATGTTTTGTTAGATAAAATAAATCGAAGCTGAGGTTTCTCTTTCGTTTTACAAACATCATAAATATCTTGAAGGTACTTGATTGCCCGTTCTGCACTCTGATTTGTTCTGGGAATTTCCAGTTTTGATGGTTCTCAACTCGAAAAGTTTTTTACAGAGTTCAATGCTTTTTTTATGAACTTGCAGGCTACCACATAACTTCTGATAATCATGTGCACTGAAAATTTGGTCAGTAAACCAAAAATCTGCCCAGCTGTAAGAGCTGAGACGACAAACATTGAGAAGCAAAACTCTTTTCTCTGGTAGAAGAATAAATGTCAAAAGAGCTAGTTTTGCTCGAGAATTCCATCTTGCATTACTTAAGTTGGGTATATTTTGAAACTTTACAGTTGGAAATTTGTCGGTTTCGTCAAAGAAACGAAAAACTCTGGTCAAAGAAATAGAGATTTCATGTCATCTCGCCATCCTGCTGATTCAGTAATCTTTTTTACACCATTGTTGAAATTAGCCTGGAGTTTCTCGTAATTACTTAGAAACTCTGGGATGAATATATATTCAATATTGGGAGACAACTTTTTTTCTTCAAGTTCGTTAGCCATTACAACACGAAGAACTCCATCAAGGATATGATACTGATACCAATAAATTGCGGTTCTTTCAAACCCTTTTGAGCAAACAGTCTTTGCAACTGAATGACAAAGCCACTTTCCCCCAGTGTTCACACTCGTTATATCAGCGACAATCATCCATAAATTGTATTCATCTAAAACAACTGTTATTCCTTTCACAACTGTATTGGATTTTCCGTTTGGTAATTAGAGGGCTTGTAACTTAACTTCTCTCTGTTCATTCTTTAAAACTAGCATTTGGTATTCTTGGTCATCAATACGTTTAACATCAAAATGTAATGACCACGCGGAGTAAATGGAACAGGGACAACTGAAGAAGAGAAATATTCTTTATGTTGCATGTCTCGTTTCTCTGTTTTTACGTTGTTCGAAAAAAAGTTCGTTTTCTGTCTTCGTCTTTATGTTTTCGTTTCTCATTGTGTTTAACGTTTTTAGTTATGCCCTGTACTCATATATGCATGTATATATACATATAAATGTAGGTATGTACATATATGTATGGATGTATGTATATGTTTATATATTATTTATGTTATTATATATATATATATATAAGA
>NC_068990.1:71491035-71491809 GCF_001194135.2 Octopus bimaculoides
ATATATGATGGCTTATAAAACACACGAGTGCATAGGACGCACCCTAGCCTAGGCTATACTTTTGTAAAATAAATTACCACTAAAATAATGTTTTAATTCCTCCACTTACCTGTATAACTTCATGTTATGACCGGTAATTATAAGCAATTTATTGCATCTACATTCGATATAAACATACTGTTGGCAATTGTTCACCATTAGATGGCAGCACACGTTTTGTAAACATATATACCTTAGGCGATTGGGAACGCCCTGCTATCCACGAACCCTCCCTCCTCTGATGTTACTATGTTGTTCTTTCTTGTAAAATATAGTATAGGCTACATCTACGCGACCTCTGATATATAGTTTCGGACGCGACCTCTGATATATTGTTTCGGGCGCGACCTCTGATATATAGTTTGGACGTAGGGGGATTTTAAAAGCCATTTTGGGGTAAAAAAAAAAGGTACGTCTTATAGGCCATCAAATACGGTATATATGTATATATATGTGTGTCTGTGTTTGTCCGCCCCACTCCACATCATTGCTTGACAATCTGTGTTGGTGCGTTTACGTTCCCGTAATTTAGCGGTTCGGCAAAAGAGACCGATAGAATAAGTACTAGGCTTACAAAGAATAAGTCCTGAGGTAGATTTGTTCGACGAAAGGCGGTGCTCCAGCATGGCCACAATCAAATGACTGAAACAAATAAAAGAATAAATAAGTTAAAGAATAGATTAAAAAATGGTTGAGAATCCCTGGTTTACACCGTAAATTTCTCTCTTTCAGTAC
>NC_068990.1:71492960-71499881 GCF_001194135.2 Octopus bimaculoides
CTGAAAATGAGTGAATTTCTGACAAGGTAAACAAATGGATTCTAAGTACAGAATTAACGAAAACAGGAAATGAACGTAGTGACTTAGGTTTCGATTTTTGGTCATGATTTTGTTATATACCTCCTAAATACATACATACATACATGAGAAATCGATCGGCTAATTCGTACATTACAAGAGCAATCTGTGAATGGAACGGTAAAAATATGCAAGATTTTTCTCAAGTTCCAAATGGGAATTTGTCTGCTATTTAGTCTTAATAAATAACATCAAAATAAAAGAAAAAAGAATAGTTATCATAATATAGTCGTGTTGTTTTGCCTGGAGACTAGCATTGAAGAAAACTGAATGCTTAGTCTGTTATTTCATTCAGTGCTCTGAGATGAGAGCATTAGCTGTGTTCCTGACCTTGAATAAGCCTTTGTTCAAAGCGTTTCAGCCATAACTATCCTGTCTTTTTTTTTTATTCAAATGGTGTATCTAATACTACAATCTTCAATATTTCTCAACAATTTTTTAAACAGTATAGTTGACAATAATTTAAGAAAAACATGGTTGCTGTTTCTAGCAAACTAAGCGACCGAATAAAAGCTCGTTATTGACAGTTACAAATGTTATTTTTGTTGCTGCTGCTGCTGCTGCTGCTGCTACTGCTGTGGTTGTTATCACTGCAGCTGTTTTTTTATGGTTCATGTTGCAGCTATTGTTGATACCGATGTTGTTGTTGATTAACTTCCTTACAGAAACATAGATGTGAAATGCAGATATGCGAAGAACAGAGATGTGGTGGTCTCCAGCTATTCTACTGCTTCTCTTTATTGTGTGATAATATACGCATGTTGTGTGTTGTACGGTAGTGAGATTGTTGCTGCTTTTGTTTAAACTGAGATTACATTTGATAGAACAGATTGATATTGAAAGACATTCCATCCATGACCAACACATATTTTTGAAAGCATCGCGTACTCCATGAATTAATATCATGGAATATGTTATAAACTGTGCAAACTTGGTATCGTTGGAAAACTAAAGAAAAGGCTGCATGACTTTTAAAAAAAATAGGAGTTAAACAATCGCTGCCAATAAGGGCCTCTCTGAGGAGACACCAATATTAAGGGGATTCCTCATAAAACTGTACCGGGACTATTACTTTTCGCGGTGATTCTCTCAGACATGCCCTCAGTCACAGCCAGCCAGGGTCTTTTCTATTTGGCTGCCAATTACTGTTTGGGTGCCAATCTCTTCAATTTCGGTTCGAATTGGTTTCATTTTCAGTGTAATGATATACTTTTATATGCTAATCAATGCCATGAAAACAATTTTCGCTATAAATCAATACATAAAGAGTTATTAGGTATTAAAGTCTGAAAATTTTGGTTAAATTTAGCCAATCGTAAGCCACAGACACATTCATGCCTGTTTCCATAGTAACACACCAAACATTATAACTCTTTTGTCCACGAGAAAGCACGTGTTAATAAATATATTCCAGTCATTGAAGTGATTGTCATATGTGCTTAAAATAGCAACCAAATAGGCCTTAAATTACGCACCAGAGAAGGATGTGGTTTCATACTTGCAAGAAAAAGGCGTTATACTTAAAAGAAAATTATGGAAAACAAAAAAGCATTTTATGAGTACAAGAAAACGTGGTGGGAGTATGTATTGGTGATGCTCGCGCTAAGGATGCGTGGATTCTGTGTCAGTGAGGAAAGACACATAGTTTGAAGGTGGCACCCTTCCTCTCAGGACTTTAGAGCTCTTCCTTTATTCATGGGTTAAGGAATTGACATCAGTCCGGTTTTGTGTTGAAGAACTGGAGATGGACCATTGTACAGCTGTTGATTATAACAGCTCTGTTAAGGAAGAATGTGCAGAAAACCTGCTCTGTCATCCAGTTAAGGTTGTTGGCCTTGGGAAGATTGTTGAGATCGACGAAACAGTCTTCTTAAGACGAGAATACAACTGAGGAAGAGTCCTACCTGAACAGTGGGTTTTTGGAGGAGTGTATCGCGAGAACAGACAGGTTTTTCTTTATGAGGTGCCATGTCGGAATCGCGACACACTGGAGGAATGCATATATAAGTTTGTGCTATAAGTTACTTATTTTGAGAAATATTTAATTTGTAATGTGCTGTTTATCGCATTAAATGCATATTGAATGCTTAGAACTACAAAATACGTGTTGTTTACTTTTTTGCCATTGAGGTGATTGTGAGGTGTGCTAAAAATAACAGCTAAATAACAACTAAATAAGCCTTAAATCACGCACCCCCACAATTTTTTCTTTTTTTTTGGTGGGGCATAATCGTATGAATTCCCACGTGTAGAATACAAGTCCGCAAAAAGTTTCTGAAAATTCCAAAAAATAAAAAGTTATGAAGGGTTATATGTCGTGCGTAATTCATTTGTTTATGGGTTCATATAAAAATCCACCTGCTATTTTCAGGATGTTGACAAAATGTGCAGTCACGTACAAGTTGACAGCTTCCAAATTCTGTTTCCTGAGTGGGTGAAAATTATCAAACCTCTCTAACTTTATTTTCTGGAAAAAGTGAAATATCTCCAGCAATTCAGCTTGGAAAACTACATTAATATGCCAAATTTTAAAATTTTCAGTATACTTTGAATTTTGAAATTTTGGCAGCCAAACAGAAAAGATCTGTCAACCACATTTACCAGCTATGCTGATGATATAAACGTATCGTAAGCGGTCAAGGACTCTGAAAATACCTTAAAACTACAAAAATATTTGAACGCAATATACAAGTGGGTTGAAGAAAATATGCAGTTAAAGCTGACAAGTTTCGAACATTTCGATATCGACTCACAAGCAAATTGCAGTTAGAATACACAGAACCAGGGAATCTACGTGAGTGGTGATGCTTTATTCTGTGTGGTTATTACTAAGATAGCAACCATGTGAAGTCGACTGACTGTCTGGATTCTGAGACCATTCAGAACATGGAAAAAAAAAGAGATTATGTTGCTTCTATGAAGAATATTCACTTTCAGCCGCAGGAGTTCTATCCCCAGTTATTGTCGCCATAGAGTGTGAAATTAACAACAGAACTCGGTGCAATTCAACGCCTGGATTACCGGACAAGTTTAAACAAATTGAGGCTTTAGTCCTTGGAGAGAAGGTGTGAAAGATACACAAAGATACACTTCGATTAGATTTAACCTGAGGACGTAAAGAAACGTAAATAAATACCATTAGACATGTTTTCGAAGTTTTACTTATTGCACATAATGGAAACCGAGTTAAGCGTATGTGTTCTGGGGGACTTATGACCGAAGTCGAAGACTAAGTTTACTGATTCTGCCAAGCCACTACTCAACCCCAATTGCAATAGTTCGTGTGTATCATCATAAATAAATATTTATCCTTTAATATGTATAATACTATTGACTAATTTGTAATATGTTTCTCCCTTTTGATTTTCTTTTGTCTCAGAAAAAACCAGTAGCTACTGTCGCCCCGACGACAAACCTACCACAACTGAATGGGGTCGATCCTGTCCAGCTAGTTAATACCCGATGTAAGAATCATAACTATGCAAAGGATGACAGTTATACGTTGAACAAGAAACCAGCTCCTCAATTGCCAGAATTACAAATTAATAGTCGACTGGAAAAATCTCCCGTTTCTCCTGACGTAACAAGCAACAGTTACAGCACTCATGATACCACCGATAGAAGCAATTGTCATTTGGATCATTATGGCAATCATTTGCCTTTAACGCCGGCAGGTAATCTCTCACCGATTTTCTTTTTTATAACGTTGTTCTTAAGTGAAGATGGCAAAACTTGTAACCAAATGGTAAGGCCAGTATATGAGAGTACGCCCCCTCCCACACACACACTGCCTTCTGTAGTAGTCTTGTCATACCCTTTGGATAGCAAAAAGTAGCCCGACAAGTCAAACAATGGTTCACATTTAAGGATGAATTTCTATGCTTAATCGCTTACTAATCATTTACTTATCTAATTAGAAACCAGTTGATATTTTCAAATAGTAAAGAAAAAAAACAATAAAAGCCAAAATATCGCTCTATAGCCAGCTCTTTTGCAATTTTGCAATTTCCTTATGACAAATCCTTTGATAACCCCAGTACTTGTTAGAAACTGATGTGCTTCATAGCAACTCACGTACCATAATATCTCTAACATCATAACTAACTAAATTATTTCATTATCTAACAGACAGCCATTTCACATGATGACATGACAATGACATCTGTACATATACATCCATTCTCTCATAAACTCTTCTACACATATTGATTACTCTTTCTCCCTTTTGTACATCTATTCACACTTGCTGTCTCTTCAGCCATAAAAATGACTGATTTTCCGTTAGGATTTTATGATAGAATTTGCACCATATCCAGACACGAGATACAATTCCAGAGTTAGGATACATACCATCAAACATTCAGGCAAAATTCTGACATCGTATCGATATAGGAACCTACTTATTGTATTTTCTAATTTATATGAAGGAGACGGTGTGGTGTTATAATCTTAAAAGTCTTCTTTAACTCGGAACCAAGTTACGTTTTAAATGGTTAAAGTTTGGCTCAAAGTTTCGAATATCCATTACCGACAGGAAAGCATTGACTGGGTCGTCAACCTTGCTTTTACTAGTCTTGTTTTGTTAGCGGTAAGAAAAACCAGTGCAAATAAGGTTATCTGCTTTATTTAAGGACACAAGACAGCAAACTATTGTAATATTACGTATTTGAACTTATAACGATATGGTCACTAATTTAATATCTTAACCTCATGGCCAAGATTATATTTTCAAGAACTATTCAAAATGTATCTCCTTTGCAACCACTCTCCAGCAGTTTGTTTTTGTAGCATTCTAACAAGTTATCGATATCCCCATAACCATACCTTCTTAGTTAAAAATTAAACTTCTCATGAGCCACAGATGTTCATAGAGCCAACACGTTACTATCATTTCTTTAGTGTTATACTTTCTCTAGGAAAGACAACCAGAGAAAATACGATGTCTAGTGTGTGACTAGTGGCAGCTCGTATATAGGAACTGTAAAATTGCAGCACCCCTTATTTTCACTCGATATTATCGATAACATTTATCGATATTATCGATAACATTCAATATAATGAGTCCTTTTTTCTTTAATTCTTTCTTTATACTTGTACATTATACAATCCTTAAGCTTAATGTCAGTAGCCATTCCTTAGTTTATGAAAAAAATACAAAAATCCTTGTATAGAACTGTGCGCTTCACAGCTCCAGCGACGCGCTGTTTGGCTGTTGTGCTCATGCTCAAATGTCCGAGATAGGAACCTTCTCACTAGGGAGAGAGAGAGAGCACTGCGTGAACGACAGTGCCGGGTGAAAGGTAATGTTTCTTTTTGACTCCGCGTGTGTTGTGCTTAAAAACGTGTTTATATTCTTGAATGTGATAAAGTCTGGAATTAGATTATTATCCTGCTTCCACCTTCACTGTTGTTGCTAGGATTTGAAAAAAATACATCCTTATTTTGTGATTTAGGGGAGATTTTTGTAAAACAAGAGGGAATTCGCGGCGGTGTCCAGTGAACAAATTAAACACACTACCCGGCAGTGGCTAAAACGCGAACCGATCAAGTTTATGAATAAATTTTCTTTTTATATGTTTGTTTCCTTTAATACAATATTAAAACAACGGTTAAAAATTTTCTGAAGCAGTACCCCCTCTAATTTTATCTACGAACCGACACTGGACACACAGTAGAATCAACATGATGAAAGGTGATAAGTGAAGTGCAACAGTATACAGCTTGTAAGATCAAATGAATAAAACGCTGTTCAGTTGATCTTAATCTCAAAGGAAGTACAATATGATGGTGGGCAAGTGTGTTTTCCATTAAAGGTATACCTATTAGGTATTTAACCCTACTAAACCACAAAACGTTTATATCCATGATGCTAAACTAGTACTTCAGAAAATTATCAACCAATTGGAATTGATTTTGTGTCTGAACCAAATCTCCAATTGATCGTGTAATGAAAATTCCAAAATGCATATTTTGAAATACATTAAATACATGATTCATAGTCCCATAATATGTTTTCAGAAACACTAGTTGTAAGGAGCCACGACTATCTCCGCAGAAAAAGCTCTTCTTACGCCCGAGTCTACACAAACGTTTTAAATATAATTTTCTACACATATTTTCATTCAACGCTGCTTCATGAGCTTCCAGTTAATTCCATATTCATCAAGTTTCGTGTATGGCAGCAACTGTGCTATTTCCCTCTCTTAAAATAAAATAAAATAAAAACTTTTCTTGCTGATCTGTGAACAACTGTTTCAGTATTCGAAACTGATGAAGAGTAACAATGCAGAAACGATTGCGTATTTTCATGCATATAATCTATGAAGATAAGTTTTTCCAGAGACTATTTCCGTGGCGAAAGGTCTTTCCACGTTCGGGTGTACACAAACATGTTAAATATGATTGCACACACATATCTTATATTCAACGGTGCTTCATACACCTCCTGTTAATACACACAACACACAGACACTCACACACGCGCGCGCACATACACACACATCTATGTCTCATATCGCACAACGGCAAAACTTCTCAGTAACTGTCACTCTTTATGATATGAAAAATGCATATACCAACTGTACATTTTCTATCGTGTTCCAAGCATCGGTTGTCAAGCGATGGTGGTGAAACAAACACAGACACAAATACATACATACATACAACGGGCTTCTTATAGTTTCTATCTACCAAATCTACTCACAAGGCTTTGCTCGGCTCGAGGCTTTAGTAGAAGACACTTGCCTAAGGTGCCACGCAACAACCCAGAACCATGTTGTTGGGAAGCAAGCTTCTTACCACACAGCCACTCCTCCGCCTATTTGATATATATATATATATATA
>NC_068990.1:71502238-71504788 GCF_001194135.2 Octopus bimaculoides
TATATATATATATATATATATATATATATATATATATATGTATTTCCATGCGTATATATATATAATGTAGATACACACATACACGTACGCACACACTGATATAAATATTTTTATGTACACACATGCATAGACATATGTATATATACATATATATATTTATATATGTGCATTAATGTACGCACAAACATATGTATGCTTACACACACACACATATGTGCGTGCGCGCGCGCACGTATGTGTTTTTCAAACGTTATATATTCTATCTTAAATTTTGCAGGTCATTTTATAAACTGTTTTCCCACGCTCGTAATGTTGAAGCTCATTCCTACAGATCAAAGGGTTTTACATGAAATTTCTGGCTGTACCATCACTGCCTCCTCTCGTTACCACCAAAAGTTTCAGTCGTGAATCCCCTGCCATACGTTACGTCTCATTGGTTGCTTTGACTAACGCATTTTAGCTGAATCCTACAATTTTTTTAAAATGAAAATATAAAAACATAAGAGAAACTTTTGACGACCTTTCAAAGTTACAATATATGACCCTTAGTTTGATTTTGTCTATCCGAGATCTGCGCACCCTACACCCCCAGGAAACGGGTTTTTAAAACAGCATGTAAACCAGTCAGCACAGCGTGCTGCAACAGAAATTCTGCGTATGGATGGTATTCAATCTAAATAACAGCTACATCATGCTATGTCAGTTAGTCACCTTTACACGTGTTGAGTGAACGTACGTTTAGTGCTCTTAACGATTTAGTCAACAGTTGAAAACGAAGGATCTGGAAGAATAACTTGTTTGTTAAAATTCTGTTTCAAACTGGGAAAAACATTTACGGAGACTTTCTAATATCGCAACAGCACTATGGGGTAGATTGTTTGAGCCATAACATAATGTCGTGAGACGCTTCAACGTTTTAAATCGAAAACGACCCCAAATCTAGACGATCTTCCAATGACGACAATCACATTGTGATGGTGTGCGTTGTGATCCGCGAAAATCGTCGCCTGTCTATCCGTAAAAATTTACAAAGTAAACATCAGTAAAAACTTTTGCTAAATGATTTTAAAATGCAAATTAATGTTTTTCTTGCTATGAGATCACCATGTCGCGCAAATGTGATTGTAATGCGAGTGTCTGGTGTACTCCTATCAGACGGGTAGTCATGATGGGTATATTGGGCTTCGTATATTTGTATCCCAGTGTTACTTTGATAGCATGCACTGCTCTCTCACTCAATAATAATAATAATAATAATAATAATAATAATAATACATAATTTTCTTATGGTTTCTTAAACATTCACTTGAACAAAACTGTACAAATCCAAATATATGGTACCCTAGGCATAACACCTACATGAACTTCTAACTTGTTGTCTCTTGAGGTCTCTGGGTGAGACTTGGATCCAACTTGTACAAATGCAAAACAAAAGTCAAACATAAAATAATAATAATAATAATGATAATGATAATGGTAATGATAATAATAATAATAATAATAATAATAATAATAATAATAATAATAATAATAATAATAATAATAATAATAATAATAACAGTAACCATAAGAGCATCACAGCAAACTAAATCACATACCCAAGGCACACAGAGCTGCGCTCGGTAGTGAAGTGAATGCACGTTATAAAAATAAAACTACTGAATAATAATAATAATAATAATAATAATCTCATGGCTTCTGATCTTAATTGATTGGAAGTGTTATCATGTATATTGTTTTGTCTTGATATAAAAGATGGGCTACAGTAAATATTCTGCTCAGAACCAGATTTTCTTGTCAGTTGTTTGACCTTAACCAACTGAGCATGTCCCTTGGTGGCTGACGATATGTGCATCTCTGATCATGAGCAGAAGTAGTGGGGGAGCATCATAGCCATGTGCTGAGAGGAAGTCTTTGGGGTTTGAATAATTCACCTTTGGAAACATGGGTGTTTTGCTCAACATCCTTAAACAAACCTTATTCAGGGACTTTTTGAGCGGGATGGGCTACTTGACCTGAAGAAAATTCTAACTGGGCCCCACCTGCGAGGTGAACTTTTGACCTGAAGAAAATTCTGCAAGGTCATACGCTGTTTATCTTGATATGAAATCACCATGTTGCGCATATATGGTTGGGATGCATGTACCGGGTGTACTCCCTTATCCTGAAACCATGATGTTGGGAAGGAAGTTTGTTACCACACAACTATGTTTGCATTAAATGCGTGTGTGTATATGTATTTATATACGTATGTGTGTGTGTGTGTGTATAGACAGTTGTACCTTTTGTATGTCTTTCTTGGTCAAAAGAAGAAATTGAGAGAGGATCTATAAGTGATAGTGTGTCTTATCTTTTTGAGACAATTTGTCCAAGATAAGGTGAGACAAATTTATGAAGACACTGCAAGGTGTCTGTCTTAATAGATAAGTGGTCTCAAGAAGACAAGACAGACAGTCTCATACAAATCCTTTTTCAGTTTAACTCTTTTGACTAAAAACGACAAAAGATACAACTGTCTGTGCCCACACACATACATACGTACATATATAT
>NC_068990.1:71505184-71508211 GCF_001194135.2 Octopus bimaculoides
ATATATATATATATATATATATATATATATATATATATACATGTACGATCGGATTTCGGTTTACGCCTACCAAATCCACTCACAAGGCTTTGGTCTGCCCAAGGCTATGATAGAAGACACTTCTTCAAAATGCCATGCAGTGAGACTAAACCTGGAACCATGTGGTTGGGAGTCCATTTCTGACCGAGGAAGACCATCACTGACTATTGCCCATGCAAAATGTCAGTACTGTCCATGCATGTGGTTTTTGTACCATACAGACATGCATGCATGCATGTATACATACATACATACATACATACATACATACATTTTAGATTTATACATGTGATTATCAGGGTACATGGTTTTGTATTAAACAGCCTCAACACCAATTCTGAGAAACTAGTTTTCACAAAAGTTTAAAATACAGTTATTATTAAGAAATTATAATTACAAATTAGTAATGGAATTGCATAAATTAGTAAAATATTCTAGAAATATAACGTGTTATGTGTCTATATACATATATATAGACGTACAAATATATTCCAGAGGGTGACACGTTCAAAAACAAAGCTATATCCGGCTCCTTAGAATGAAGTACTCAAAAATAAGCCCGAGAGTGAATAAAAATATTTTATTCATAATTTATATTTGACCTATAAATATGTACATACTCGTAGGAAGACATGCATATACATATATGCATATATGCATATGTACACATGTATATAGATTCCAACCTGGCAATGGCATGCATATGTATACATGTACATGCATATATGTGTACATATGAGAAGGTGCGTGTTGCATTCATGATCGTGAGATTGTGGTTTCGATTCCTAGACCGGCTGCGTGTTGTGTTTTTAAATAAACGCTTCATTTCACGTTGTTCCAGTCCACTCAGCTGTAAATGGGTAACCATGCGACAGACTAACCTTTCAATAAAAGAAATGTTGGCCTGCTCACCTAGTCAGCTGACATCGTTCGAAAGCTAAAACGATACAAATGCATCGTGACCAGCGACGTATAACAACATCCGTTAGTCTCGTCGATCACGTAATCACGTGTTGTGTACATGCATACCTACGTACATTCATAAATGCATACACATATATGGGATAAATATTCCTACCAGATTTGTAAAGCGAGAGAAAACTCACAAAACAGTCTGGCGATATAACTGTCTGAGGTCACATTTTCTCAGATATCTGATGAAGACTGCTGTATGAACCCAAGGACTGACGGAAAAAATATTTTATGATGGAACATATAACAAGGAATGCTTAACCAGGAAATAATGTTGCTCAAGACTCTCTGCATGCAGTATGTAATCTGTACAAGTACATTTGAGAATCTTGATTAGGCATTAGACGAGATTCAGGTCATCAATCCTTTAAAACCCGAAAACTATCAACCTCTACAAGAAATCTTCACACCAGCAATAATATTGATCACCTCTACCTAAAGCGTAGAGATTAAAATTGTTTACAACTTCTGGTAAAAATTTCACAGCTCTTAAAAATTTGTAACTGGAGCAAAATGCTTAGCGGCATTTCATTCGTCTTTGCCTTCTGAATTCAAATTCCACCGAGGTCAACTTTGCTTTTCTTCATTTCGGACTCGATAAAGTAAGCACTAGTCAAGCACTGGGATCGATGCAATTGACTTATCCCTCACCAAGATTTTCAAGCTTTGTAGCTATTGTAGAAAAGAATAGTAGAAAGAATTGTAAAAGACTGAAAAATATTCTCGTGATGATAACATAGGGGATTGAATCAGATGATGTTTCATTTTCTTTTTCTATTTGTGTGGAACAGTGAAATGTTTTACACATCTTTTCATAGAATCTACTTCTTTAAAGCAAATGTAGTAGAAACATTTTTAGCCTCTCTTCAAACGAATTTGCATTCACATATGTTTCAAAGTATTATAATGATATATTAGTAAGAATTTTCTCTCCCAAAATGGTTTTAGAACAAGGTAACTCTCTTTTCACCTCCATATTTATCTCCGTAATTTTGTAATCGCCTTTTCTTCGTTGTTTTTCACCTCTTGATGTTAAAATTTGAAATTCAAGAAGCCACTATCTTGCGATGAAAATATTGTGTACATGTGAACGCTTCAATTTTTATAATCAGTATGTCCTTGTAGAAATTAAATAATTGAAGAGGATTTAATATTTAGACTTATTTACAATATACTTTAGAAGTCAGGAAAATGGAGTTGAGCATCAGAAAAAATACCCACTGGTATTCAGTAACAATTTATGCTTTCGAATTTCAAATCACATCAATATCAACGTTGTCTATGGTTTTTTTCATGATTAATAAAATAAAATAGCTGTCAAGTCAGCGGTTTTAATCGAATATCTCTGTTTGTAACTAAATTTAAGCTCTTAACAATTGAATGCTTTGTATGAGTGATCTGACACCGGAATTAGTAAAAGGAATAGTAATAACGCTTTATACTAAGGGTCAGTTGCTTCATACATATCCCTAATATGCATCACTGGATCTCTTCAGAAACATATTGTTTTATTATAGACTGCTAACAGACTTTAATGGCTCCAAAAAATGAGAAATTTCAGCATTTGTTGTTGGGTCGATAAATCAAGTACTAGTGAACCGTTACCAAGTCGGGAAAAATACTTAGCAGCATTTCGTCCGTCTTTACATTCTGAGTTCAAATTCCTCCGAGGTCGACTTTCGGGGGTCGATAAAATAAGTACCAGTTGAGTACTGGAGTCGATGTAATCGACTTACACCCTTCCCCAAAATACTGGCCTTGTGCCAAGATTTGAAACTATTATTATTATTATTATTATTATTTTATGTTTGACTTTTGTTTTGCATTTGTACAAGTTGGATCCAAGTCTCACCCAGAGACCTCAAGAGACAACAAGTTAGAAGTTCATGTAGGTGTTATGCCTAGGGTACCATATATTTGGATTTGTACAGTTTTGTTCTAGTGAATGTTTAAGAAACCATAAGAAAATTATGTGTTTGCTTTAAAATTTGAGATCACATAGACAGTATTTTACGT
>NC_068990.1:71508914-71510390 GCF_001194135.2 Octopus bimaculoides
TAAGAAATCCACCACTCAACTATGTACTTTTCTGGTTCTGTCCCACTGCGTGAAACTTTGGTCAAATGTTTTCTACTATAGCTTAAAAATAAAAAACAAAATCTTTCTGAGTGGGTATAATAAACGAAAACGGAAAGAAGCTGGTCGTTTATATATACAAATATGTGTGCGTGTATGAGTGTGTGTGCATGTGTGTGTGCATGCATGCGTGCATGTGTGTGTGTGTGTGTGTGTGTGTGTGTGTGTGTAACTCATTGTTTTGACATCACAAACTAGTTATAAACGAACATCCCCGTTATACAAACGGAGCTGCTCGTTTCCAGTCATCCATAAGAAAAAAACATGTCCGACCATAGGAAAATGTTATCTTTCTTGAAGGCAGCGAGCAGGCAGATTTGGTAGTACGCCCGGGCAAAGTGCTTAGCGGCATTTCGTTGGTCTTTACGTTCTGAGTTCAAATTCCACTGAGGTCGACTTTGCCTTTCATCCTTTCGGGGTCGATAAAATAAGTACCAGTTGAGTACTGGGGGCGATGTAATCAACTTAACCTTTCCTCAAAATTTCTGGCCTTGATCCAAAATTTGAAACCTAAATTACCTTGTTTGGAAGCAAGTGCGCATGTTTGTGTGTGTGTGTGTGTGTGTGTGCGTGCGTGTACGTGTGCGTGTGGTAGCAGATAAGGAGCTGGATTAAAAGGTCTGTGATATCCTAACTTTGATCTTTCACTGTTATGAGTAGAAACATTTCCTATAACCTCCCAATACAATTCAAAATACGTACTAGTAAAATGCTGTAGTTGACAAAGCCAACTATTCTGTCTCTTTCTCTCTCAGTAAAAACAAACATCAGAAACCGAAACGTGTGTATGGTAAAACTGTTGTGTAATGGGTAGACCGTGGGTTTGTTTCTCGTGGCTAAGTGGATTCGCTCTGAAATGGCTCACTACCAAGCTAATGCCTGGTACTATGCGTCGGCACACTTCTGCGTAGCAATGTTTCGTTTCTTAAAAGTGTTGACTTATGAGAAAAGTTTAGAAATTTTGATTTGACCCAAATACTCGGTATGAAAGGCAAAAACTTCAGGTAGTTTAACAACCACCCGATGGGTTATAAGTCTCTTATATTTTTGATCATAAATTTATACAAAAATTGAGGAAGTTACTATAGTTATGTGCAATTCAAGTTGAACACATGTGATATATATTCTTTTACTTGTTTCAGTCATTTGACTGTGGCCATGATGGAGCACCGCCTTTTAGTCGAAGTAATCAACCCTTGTAAGCCTGGTACTTATTCTATCGGTCTATTTTGCCGAACCGCTGAGGGGAACGTAAACACACCAACATCGGTTGTCAAGCAATGGTGGAGGGGACAAACACAGACAGACACACACACTGACACACACACACAGACAGACACACACACTGACACACACACACAGACAGACACACACACAGACACACACACACACAGACAC
>NC_068990.1:71510408-71517155 GCF_001194135.2 Octopus bimaculoides
CACACACACACACACACACACACACACACACACACACACGCACACACACACAACGGGCTTCTTTCAGTTTCCGTCTACCAAATCCACTCACAAGGCTTTTGTCGGTCCGAAGTTATAGCAGAAGACACTTTCCCACGGTGCCACGTAGCGGGACTGAACCCGGAACCATGTGGATGAGAACCAAGCTTCTTACCACTGTATTTTTCATTTTTGTTTTAATCATGGGTATATATTGCTACGTTTTAACTTCTATCTGTTATGATTTTATAAAATTCTAACATGAAAATATTATGGAGTATCATCACAGTCCATGGGCTAGTGTTTTCTGACCGACCAAAAGCTTGTGAGTGGATTTGATAAACGGAAACTGAAAGAAGCTCGTCATATATATGCGTGTGTGCGTGTGTGCGTGAGAGTGTATGTGTTTGAGTGAGTGGAGAAGGAGGTGTATGTATCTTTGTGATATGTGTGTGTCTTTGTGTCTGTGTTTGTCCTCCCTCACCGCTTGACAACCAGTGTCGGTTTGTTGACGTCGACGTAACTTAGCAGTTCGGCAAAATAAGTTGATAGAATAAGTGCCGGGCTTTAAAATGAATAAATAAGTACTGGAGTTGATTTGTTCGTCTAAACACTTAAAGGTGGTGCCCCACCATAGACGCAATCCAATTGCTGTAAAAGATAAGTAAAAGATAAAATATGACAACCTGTATCGATTGAATATTCATAACGGCCATACTGCTTTATGCCATGAACAGTCATAACGGTTTTACTCAGTCTGCAAATAAATAAATAAGATAAAATAAAGAAAATATGCCTACCGCTATTCTGTCAAAAACTAGGATATGTTTAGTTAATTATATTTCGTGTTTCCGCTCAAAACTCAGTCGTCATACTGCCTACTTTTTCAATAACAAGTTGATGATGGTGGTGGTGGTAATGATGATAATGATGTTCCTTTTTACTATAGACACAAGGCCTGAAATTTTGGGGAGGGACGAGTTAATTTCATCGACCCCAGTATGCAACTGGTACTTATTTAATCGATTTCCAAAAGGATAAAAGCTAAGGTCGACCTCAGCAGAATTTGAACTCAGAACGTAAAGATTGACGAAATGTCCGACGCTGTAAAGATTCTGCCAACTCGGCACCTTCGAAATAATAATCCTTTCTACTGTACGCTCAAGGCCTTAAAATTTGGGGAGTTCTCCATTAGCTATTGATTAATTTTTGATGTGGTTTTCACCAATTAGGATTTTAGTGTTTTCATTATCTACTAACTAGCCAACACAGTATTTTTTGTACTCTTTTGGGTTTTCCAGCAGTAGCAGGTCCTGTTTATTCCTTTGAAAACCGTGAAGTCCAGGCACTAAGGGTTGATAAACTCATTTCCATGGGCTGTTTGATTTTATGCTGCCCTTCATGGTCTTCATTTTTCTCCTTGGCTGGCATTGTGCTACAGAGAGTGGTAGAAAACCTTTTAGTTTCTCGCACTCCTAACTCTTTGAACTGTTGGTATTGATGTTTTTTTTTTATATTTGTATTTCTGCACTAGATGTCCTAAAAGTGGCAAATAAAAATGTTCTACTAGTGACAGCATCAACACCACAAGCAACAACCATATTCTTTCTCCTGGTCGTTTGAAATTCAAGTATCTTCTATTGTTGCTATCTCTACTTCGTTTACAGCTACTCCTTTTCTTTTTTCTCCACTTGTCCTCTTCTGAGCAAAACTTCAATTGGTTTTACCTTGTGGTCTGATAGAATCATTATTACCCAGGTATTTATTCAAATTGCAACTGACCATACATGTCGTTTTAGATCATTTCTGTACTCACCACCTGCTCGTATTCAGACATCAGTATTCTAGTCATAATCCATTCTACTTGTTTGGCGCATGCGCTGCGATACTTCACTGTAGGCAGGTTCATAAACTCACGAGCCCAGCCCGCCTTCTAGTCTCATTCTAACATTCTTCCATATGCCCAACTCTGGGCGACAGTATACACAACAACCTCTTCTTAACAACCTCTTCTTAACAGCCTCTTCTTAACAACCTCTTCTTAACAACCTCTTCTTAACAACCTCTTCTTAACAACCTCTTCTTAACAACCTCTTCTTAACAACCTCTCCTTAACAACCTCTTCTTAACAACCTCTTCTTAACAACCTCTTCTTAACAGCCTCTTCTTAACAACCTATTCTTAACAACCTCTTCTTAACAGCCTCTTCTTAACAACCTCTTCTTAACAGCCTCTTCTTAACAACCTCTTCTTAACAGCCTCTTCTGAACTATCCAAAGTTTTCGTGTCCTTACACTCGATGTTCTCGAATCTTTTTTTAACCCTTTTTTTTTTGTAAATGAAATTTCTTCTTATTTCCTGATGGGCAACTTTTATTTACATTTTTCAAAGATGATACAATCAGTGTGGGTGTCTACTCTGGTTATCACCATAAAGGAGCCGATGTTTAAGGAAAAAAGAGTCTCTCTGATGAAATTTTTTTAATAAGTCAAGTAAACCAAACTGAAAAGTTATTCCGCCCAAAAGCAGAGAAAAGGAGCACAAATTTAAGCACAAACTTCTATCTAATGCTGTTTTTTAAATTTTTATTGCTAAACAAATTTCAAACGCTTGAATTACAACTTAATGGCAAATTACAGTAGAAAAAGATCTGGTATATAACCAGATGTCTTTCTGCTGGAAATTCAAATCCATGCTACTGCTGATACTTTTACTACTTCTAATTAATAATAATAATGTTGTTTTAATTGTTAATTTTTTTTTTTCCAGAATGAACCTCTACCAGCTTATCAAGAGAAACAACTTCCAAGGCTTCAGTGTGAGCTTAATACGAAAGTTTGCTATTGCCTTACTTCATTGCTTGAAACTGTTGCACAGGGAAAAGATCATCCACTGCGATTTAAAACCAGTAAGCTTAGCTAAAATATAATCGACCATCGAGCTTTAACATGATCGTTTGACCCTACTAGAGATAGCAGCTAGATGTCTGTCAAATCACATCTTCCCGTCTTTTAAAAGGTGAAGGACAGACTGAATAATGTAGTCATAAATACACTATTTCTGTAAAAAAAAAAGAAAGGAAAAAGGTGCGGTCTAGGATAGAATTTTAATCATAGATTTTCTCAATAGCTAGAACTTCCTTTGATCCAAATTTAATGCTAGTCAGTTCAAAATCAACAAATTATTTACTTCTATGCTTTTTGTAAAAGTTAAATCATTCGTTTGACTTAATGTGATAGAAAACTTCGGTCAACTAAAATTAGTTAGACAGTGTTAGACAAAAACTCCTCTTTTTAAAACAAACGAAAGAGTGATTTAAGGGAAATTTGGCTGCTTGCTTCTGTGTTGAAGTGACCAGTGATGAAAGCCTTCCAGCCGCGACCATCTTTATCCTTTTGTGTATCAGGGACTCAGTTCATTAAAGTATCCCTCTGTCTTAAAGCGGTAGTGTAGTTTAAGGGAGCTTTGACAGCTGTTTCTCTTGTTGGATGCTCTTCCACGTAACTGCCTCTTTAATTGCTGTTGTTTAGTCCTAGTTTAGCTTTGACCTAACAGATCTACGATAAAAGAGACAGATCTACCTTATGTGTATGTATGTTATTTCTTTACTACCCACAAGGGGCTACACACAGAGGGGACAAACAAGGACAGACAAACGGATTAAGTCGATTACATCGACTCCAGTGCGTAACTGGCACTTATTTAATCGACCCCGAAAGGATGAAAGGCAAAGTCGACCTCGGCGGAATTTGAACTCAGAACGTAGCAGCAGACGAAATACCGCTAAGCATTTCGCCCGGCGTGCTAACGTTTCTGCCAGCTCGCCGCCTTTGTTTGTTTATATGTATGTATGTATGTATGTATGTATGTATGTATACATGCATGTCTGTGTGTATGTATGCGCGTGTGAATGTATGTATGTGTGTGTATGTGTGAGATAAAAGGCAATATTAATTAATTGCTAGTATTTGAAAACTGATTCTAGTTAGTACGGTTTACAAAACTTTTTTAAAAAGATAATTAGAAGTGATTATTCGATGAAGAATCGACAATATTAATTAATGACTAATAACTGGAAATATAATCCTAATAAATACGATCTTCTTCAACCTCTTTACTCTACAAGCCTAAGTACTTATGAGACAACCGACCAGTAACTGTACAATATTAATAAGCTTTAAAACGAAGAATAAACCGATGAATTAGGTTCAGATGAAAGCATAACGAAAATTTTATCACGCAATGGCAGGACATAATTAGTGCAATCGTTCTTAATTTTGCTTTGGAAAAGTTTCTTACTTGATGACCGTTTCATAGTTAAAATAATGTAGCTGTGAAGAGTGGAGTAAGCTGCCAGTATATCGGGCTTCTGATGCAGGTTTGGTTCCTGGTTAAGACATTCCATTGTTATGACTTTTATTTGCAATTTCTGGGCATAATCAATATTTCGGAGAAGACATTTTTCGTAGTACATTTTTCGTAGTACATGGAAACGAAAGCTTCAAAGGTAACCCGTTAGCCATAAGGAATACGAGATATTTTCATTTCTTAATGTTCATCGTAATAATCGGGGCATTTCTATGACCAAAGCTATGATAAGTTTTACGATGCTGACGTCATCATACGCATTGAATAATGTGTTTTGTCTATTTTTGCAGGAAAATATTTTACTTAAACAAAGAGGTCAGAGTTCCATAAAGGTTATAGACTTTGGTTCTAGTTGTTATGAATACCAGCGAGGTACGTTTCAACTTTTATCTGTTGATTCTTTTACAAACACGCACAGATACACTCAAACGTACACCCATACAGACACATACAAAAACACACAGACACTCATACATACACACACACACACACACAACATATATACATGTGTGTGTGTCTTTGTGTCTGTGTTTGTCCCCCGCCACCGCTTGATAACCGACGTTGGTGTATTTAGGTCCATTTAACATAGCAGTTCGGTAAGACCAATAAAACAAGTACCAGGCATAGAAAAATTAAGTCGTGGGATCGATTAACTCGACCAAAAAGTTTTGAAGGCGGTGTCCCAGCATGGCCGCAGTTTAATGACTGGAGCTACTAAAAGACAAGAGATACAAGTGTAGATATAGTAATATGTGTAGATTCAATATATAAGTGTAGATTCAGTATATAACAAGCAGTATATGTATTCCTAGCAGCTGTGTGCTGTTGTTGGTTTACATAAGAGTATAGCAACCAATATTACTAAAACATAAAAAAGTGGTGATATTTGGTAGTCTTAAGGTATATAACGTAGTCTACTATAAGTAGCTTACTAAAGGACGCCAGTCTAAATCTTTCGAGGTTCCTATACATGAAAACGTGTAACATTCATCTCAGAGATTCGGAGTTAACTGCAATTTTATTTTCTGCTAATTTGGCTTATATGCGCCTTATATGCTCATGCTCCTTATATTCCCGAAAAAATATGCATGTACGTATGTGCGTGTAAATATATATACACACACACACACACACACACACACACACACACACACACATATATATATATATATAAGATTCAGGGATTGAGGTGTAGGAAGAAAGTTAGCTTCAAGTAATCCGTAGTAAACATAAAAAAGCAATTTTCTGGAACACTAGCAGTTTATTGAGACGGAAGGTTGTGGATTTTTTAAACTGAAAAAAGTTCTTTTCATATTTCACGGTAGATGACAAAGGTTGCCGGGTGTGCGAATAAGAATACAAGAGTTTAAGAATAGGGTAGATAAGATCCGGGCTATACATATGCTTCATATTTACCTCAGAAGTGGTAAATATCCAAGCGAGGTGTATACTACAGGCTACTCTTCAGGCTAAGGATATCTTGATTTAATGAAAGTTTACATCGTCGCTGGGAAGTACATGTTAACACATGGAAAATTCAATCAGAATGTATAGAGGGCACAGTAGGAGAGAATATAAATGTGGAGAGAAATAAGGATTAAAAGAAATATATATATGTATATATACGTAGATAAATACATACATACATATATATATATATATATATATATACACACACATATACAAACACACTCACACACACACACACACACACGCGCGCGCGCGCACACACACACACACACGCCCCCCCCCACAATTCATGGAGTTTACAAAAAGATTGAGCTACATTTAATTAATGTTCTTTATCTGTAGATCTTTCTTGTTCGCTTTTAGTTTTTACGTCTTTATTATACACCATTCTCACTTTGTCATAACTTACCAGCGTTAAATGGACACTTAAGTTGATTAGATATATTGAAATATACAAATTTTTCTATGAGTTCTATTTGGTATGGTACAATGTAAGGCTCATAGTAATGGGTGAGTCACCGCACAAGAGACATCAACTCCAGTGACACCACTGCGTAAAATAATTTTGATCGAAATTACATTCTTTTTTTAGCTGAAATCATAGGAGAAAACTTGTTTAATATTTAATATCGGGAATGTACAGAAAGTTTAAGTAAACACCATTCTAATTCGTTGTCTTGATTTCAGGATCTAACTATCAGGATGGTGAGTCAGGTAAGACGTGCTAGACAAGTGACTAAGCCATTATAAGTATAACTGCATTATTTATTCATAAAGCCAAGTTAACACACAATTAATCTGGACTAGACAGGTTATTTAGAGCTGACTTAAAATACTCAATTAGTTCTGAGCTGTGACTGTATTCTTGACAACTTTGTTCAATAAGTATAT
>NC_068990.1:71517255-71518667 GCF_001194135.2 Octopus bimaculoides
AAACTTTGCTATGTATTTATTATATTCTTCATTCTTCCTTTCCATATCTCTTTCATTCTTCCAACTTTATACTTTCCGCTTTTACGCTTGCATGTTTATTTTAAACACACTTTTACTCAGTCTCCCACTTCTTAGAATCATCTATCTATCTATCTATCTATCTATCTATCTATCTATCTATCTATCTATCTATCTGTCTGTCTGTCTGTCTGTCTGTCTGTCTGTCTGTCTGTCTGTCTGTCTGTCTGCCTGCCTACCTGCCTGCCTATCTATCTATCTATCTATCTATCTATCTATCTATCTATCTATCTATCTATCTATCTATCTATCTATATCTTTGTTTCTTTATGTCTGTCTTTATCTCTCTTACATTCTCTTCCATTACGGCTCTAATCTTATCTCTTTTTATGTACACTTCAGCTTTTTGACATTTCACCACCACCACCACCACTACCACCACCATTTGTCATTATCATCTCTTACTTTTATTTCCTGCTTTCTCTTTTTTTTTTTCTTCATTGATTCCACTATTTTTCTTTCTTCTTCACTCAGAATCAGTCTATTTTGTTAACTTTTACTTTCTCTCTCTGTCTCTGTCAGTTTCTCTCTCTCTCGATATATATATATATATATATATATATATATATATATATATATGTCTAAATTTTACAGTATTTCTCTTTTTTCTTTCTTTTTTTCTTTCTTTCTTTATTTCTCTCTTTCCATTCACCATTTTCACACCACTCTCGTCTACTCCGCCACCATCACTACCATAACTGCCATTTTTTTTTCTCTTTTCGTTTTTCTCTCTGCTCTCTTTGAGTTTCCTTAGCATGATGCAAAAGGTAGGTAAGAACATATTTGTGTATTGTGATGATGATGATGATGATGATGATGATAATGATTGTTGTTTCTAATTTAGGCACAACACCAGCAATTTTAGGGGAGCGGGTTAGTCGATGCTTTCAACTTCTGTATTTGGCCGGTACTAATCTTATGGACTTCTGATATTTTTGCTAATACAGAAACGTTAGATATTTTCCCTTGCACGGAAACCTAATATACTACCTCATATATTCGATTTTGCCTTGCGGGGTTGCAAGCGTAAGTGCAGAGGTACTAAGGATCAACTCCTGATAGACAAAACTGTACTTAGAGACAGCAAGAGGAGGGAAAGTAATTTAGCTATGTCATGGATCGACTATCGTAAAGCGTACGATATGATCCCACATTCTTGGATTATGGAATGTATAAGCCTATTTGGTATTGCATCGAATGTTGAGCGATTGCTTAGAAGAAGTATGGCGAATTGGAGGACGGATCTGACAGCATACGGAAGAAGTTTAGGGACAGTAGAAATCAGGAGGGGCATCTTCCAAGGGGACTGCCTGTCCCCACTGATCTTTGTACTG
>NC_068990.1:71518677-71527729 GCF_001194135.2 Octopus bimaculoides
AGTTTAGGGACAGTAGAAATCAGGAGGGGCATCTTCCAAGGGGACTGCCTGTCCCCACTGATCTTTGTACTGTGCTTGATACCACTAACACTGATTCTGAGGAAAGCAAAAGTTGGATATGTATTCAAAAGCCGCCAACAAAAAGTCAACCATTTGTTATTCATGGGTGACCTCAAACTTTATGGTAAAGATGAAGTCCAAGTCAGTTCCCTCGTTGATACGGTGTATACTTTCAGTGCTGATATCAGGATGGCGTTCGGACTGAGAAAGTGTGGTGTGTTAGTCTTGAAAAGAGGCAAAATCAAATGTATGGACGAGCTAACGATACCGTCGTGGGAGGTTATGAAGCAGATAGAAGAGACGGGCTATAAGTACTTGGGGATTTTGGAAATGGATAAACTAATGGAGAAAGAAATGACAGAAAATGTTTTAGGTGGAGTACTTGCACAGACTGAGACTGATCCTTAAGTCGAAATAAAATGGACGGAATAAGATTGAAGCTATCAACACCTGGGCGGTTTCACTCCTTAGATATGGAGCAGGAGTAATCGCATGGACAGTAGACAAACTAAACAGCTTAGACAGAAAGACAAGGAAGTTGCTAACTAGATATGGGACACTCTACTCAAAAAGTGACACAGATAGACTGTATGTACCAAGAAAAAGAGGGGGAAGAGGACTTATTGGATGCGAACACAGCATTAGAGCAGAAGAAAACAACATAGCATGGTATGTAAAAAATTCCACAGAAACGCTATTATTGGAAGTAAGAAGGTCAAGCTTGTTTAGGTTGAAAGATTGCAAAGATAAAGCACTGTACAAGCAATTGAAAACGAATGAAACTGAAAATAGGTGGGCAAAGAAAAGAATGCATGGACAATTTCATAGGGATGTTGAAGATAAGACAGAGAAAAATGATGGCTATGGATGACTAAAAGTGATTTAAAACCGGAAACGGAGGCTCTAATTTGTGCTGCTTAAGAGCAAGCACTAAGAACAAACTACATAAAATAGAGAATAGACAACACATCAGAAAGTGACAAGTGCAGAATTTTTGGACAAAAGGTGAACCGTATGGCATATTACCAGCCAATGTACGCCACTAGTCCAGAAGGAATATAAAAGACGCCACGACAATATAGCAAGGCTTGTCCATTGGACACTTTGCAACAAGTATGGACTTGACAGAGAAAAAAATTGGTACGACCACAAACCCGAAGGCATCATCGAAAATGATAATGCAAAGTTCCTGTGGAATTTTATGATTCAGTGCCACCATGAAATAGAGAATAGGAAGTCAGACATAGTCTTAATTGAGAAAGAAGGCAAACTATGCTGGATCATAGATATAGCATGCCCAGCTGACAACAAGGTATGCGATAAGGAAGAAAGAAAAGTCGATAGATATGACAGGCTAGCTTGGGAGGTTAAGCAGTTGTGGACGATGAAAAAGGTGGTAGTAGTATCAATAATTGTCGGAGCCCTGGGAACAGTGAGTAAATATCTTGCGAAGTACATAGAACAAATAGGGACCGCAATAAGGGTGGAGCACTTGCAGAAAAGATCACTGCTTGGAACCGCTCGAATACTCCGGAAGGTGCTCAAAAAATAAGAGATGTTACCTTAGTTCGCTGGTAGTGAACAGCTGACACCGTAGTACATCTCCAGCGTTAGAAGCTGTGCAAAAGCAATAATGATAATAATAATAATAATAATAATAATAATAATAATAATAATAATAATAATCTTTTCTACTCTTGGCACAAGGCCCGAAATTTTGGGGTAGGAGTAAGTCGATTAGATCGACCCCAGTACGTTATTATTATTATTATTATTATTATTATTATTATTATTATTATTATTATTATTATTATTATTATTATTATGTTTTGATGTATATGTAAATTGCACATTATGAATCATGTATTGAAGGCTATTTCTCAGTGATAATGTCAGATTAAAATCGAATGATATCCGGGGTTACCTCTTGCGGTTGTAGCAAATATGATCATAATATTTGTCATTGGTATATTTGATTTTGTCCTTCAACTGTATATTCATTTCTAATATCTTTCTCTTTTTTTTAAAAAATGATCCAGGCGTTAAATATGTTAACTTTGTTACCCATTAAAAATATAATGTAGGTTCATATAGATTTTCCGAGGTTATGTATGTGTGAACTTCATTTGATAATAAAATATAGTAGTGCGAGATGTGTTAAAATCATTTGACAGAAAATTCACATCACTATTTCATATAACATTCTTATACTCTACACTGAATGCTTATTTCCGCTAAAAAAATTTTTGCTGCTGTTATTTTGTCAACAATCAACTTCGTTGAGGCCAATATTACCCGACTCACAGATTGAACCCAAACATGTAAAGGGCAACCTAACACTGTAAAAATTTACAATTTGACAAAGCAAACCGGCTCACAGCATAACTTCGAAGTCACTGTCAATTTTCTCCTTATGTAAATAAATATATATCATATTAATGTTTATTTCCTTTTCGTTGCAGTTTACACTTATATACAAAGTCGTTTCTACCGATCCCCAGAGGTAATTTTAGGTATTCCATACACGAGCCAAATTGATATCTGGAGTTTTGGTTGTATTCTTGCTGAGCTCTACACCGGTTATCCTCTGTTCCCTGGTGAGAATGAGGTTGAACAGCTGGCCTGTATAATGGAGGTATTCAGTTTACCGGAAGAAAACTTTCTAAATAAAGCAACGAGGAAAAGATTATTTTTTGGTGAGTTCCTTGATAAAGACGACGGAAACTATTGAATCTGTTTCATTGATTTATCATTTCTTTTTTTATTTTTAATTTTGAATATTTTGATAAATGACACATCTTCAACATTTACGTAAATTTATATTGATTGTATAATTCATTTTTAAATGGTTTGGTCAGGATGAGGAGCTTTGTCCCTAGTTTTCGCAGGTCCCCTGTGGCCAATGAAATCGATGCGGTTGATGTCTCACATGAATAACTGTAAGTCGAGAAGTGACGTTCCAAGAAGGAAATAAAGAACATAGTAGTTAGCGAAGCGCTGGGTGGGGTGGGGGGTGGGGGGACTAAATACCGACTACAAAAGACGAAATGAGTGAGTGAAACGCATCGGAGTGGAAGTGGTTTGAGATCACCCGAAAAACGGAGACCACCGCTTTCTGGCATTAAATATCATATCTAGGACTACCTTAGCCAAAATGTTCCTTCCTTTTCAATACAGTAGGTCGCAGTTTACAGAAAAAAATTGATAAAATATTTCTAGTAGATCGAGAGACAACGTAGATGCTTTTTCAATGAATTCTTATGGAGTAACTTCTTATTCGAAATTTTTAGATTTGCTGTCATTCATACGATTTTACTGAACAATCAAGATTATTAATCTAATTTTAACTCTACAGTAATTTAAAGTATTTTTGTGTTGTTGTTGTTTTAGTTGCTTGGCATCAGATCAGTGTTATTTGAGAAGACCTATAATCAGAATCGTTCTAGCCATGAACATCGAGCAATTTTTCGTTCACAGTGTGCCTAGGATTACATTGTCCAACGTGTTTTCCCCTTTTACTAAGACAATAAAGGATTGCTCGAAAAAGATTTAGCTATTATTTCTAGCTGGTTAAGCAGCCATACATGAACGTAGAAGCTACTTCGTTGGTTTAAGTACATTTTATGCTTACAATGTTAGTAAATTAGCCTAAGCAAAGACAGCGAATTGGCAGAGTGGTCATTAGAACGTTGGTTAGAATGCAACACTGTATTCTTTGTACTCTTTGTACTCTTTGTACTTCAAGTTCCAATTATATGGATGTCCACTTTGTCTTTAATCCCTTTCTGGGTTGATTTGAAAAGTACTAGTTTAGCGCGGTAGGTTGGTTGGCGTAATAACTGGAAAGTAGAGCAGAATGCAGTGTCTGATTCGAGTATTTTCGTTCTGACAACACTGGCGCTAAGCTGTATCAACCCAAGTTAGCGGCCTTTCCCCGTGATAAACTTCGGTGGAATGGGGAGAGAAAACATACAAGAAGGGGCAACTGCGCATACATGTGTAGATGCATGCTCAACATTAACTGACAGAGGTGCGAGCTTAGACATAACCTAAGCTACTGTCGATGGTAACCTATCAGAGGTTATCTGAGATTCAATATATTTAAACGTATTAGTATATTTTCATACACTGAAGTGAGTAAGAGATTTGTAGCTTGATAAGAGAAAGGGGGTGTTTCACCAGATGATGGATTCCTGTCCGAAACGTGTCAGTTTCTTCTTCCTCGTTTCGATAATTGAAAAAGTATTCATTTTATCTTCAGACTCAAAAGGAAATCCAAGATCTACGACAAACAGTAAAGGCAAGAAACGGCGCGTGGGCGGCAAAGAATTGCAACAAGTTATTAAAACAGGAGATTACAATTTTCTTAACTTCATCAGAAGCTGTTTACAGTATGAGCATATTTTTATTTGTTTCCTTTTCACACACACACACACACACACACACACACACACACACACACACACACAACAACAACAACAACAACAACAAATCATAATATCTGAAGCAGTAGAAAGTTTAATCATCAATCGTAATTTCATAATTGAAAAGTTTCCAAAGAAATAAATGTACATGATTTTTCATTATACATATTTCAGATACGTGTTCGTGCATGCGTGCGTGCTACAGACTAACCATTTGTATTTTAATATAAAGGATATTAGACATTAAGTACTAATTTGAGAGACAGAGAACCATCAAGCAATGTCAAGACACGAACGACATCTGCATTACCTACCACCGATTGCGTTACTGAGTCTGAACTGTGCAAAAGCTGAGTGATAAAAATTACATATATGTATAGGACACTTCATTTATTTTTGTCTCAGTTTGTATCACTGAGAGATAATGGATGTGGTCTTCTAGGAAACCTTTCTTCCCATGCACTGTCATGTTCTCCAAATTTACACTATAGAAAAAAATATTTAAATGTTTTGACCCTACAGGATTATTTTATTAGCACAAAGAATAATTTTAGACATCTAAGATTACATCTTGTGTTCGTACTAATAGAAAATATCTTGTGTCATTGAACTTTATAGTTGGGATCCTGAAGAGAGAATGACACCGGATGAAGCAATGCGGCACGAATGGATTCGAGATTCAGTAAATGTAAACAAAGTACGAAATAATAAAACGAATAGTAAGTTTTGATGTCATGCGTCTTCATATATGTCTCTTACCATGTGTTTCTGTCGCCTTGTGACTTGTCATCATGTGTCATAATAATCTCCTTGTACAACTGTGGCCCTGTGTCTGTCATCATATGCAGTGGCCCTGTGTCTGTCATCAAAGCAATGGTACTAGTCTGCGACTAGTATCATTGCTTTCATGTTTCGTTTCTCTCATTAAGTGTTTCTGTCTTCAAGTGTTTTTATCGCCTTGTGTATCCTTCTCCTATTCTTTTCTATCACTCTCTGTCATCATGTATTTTTCAGCGTTTTCTTTTTTGCTCTGTATCTGTGGTATCATGTGTCTCAACCTGCATTTCTGTCATCCTGTCACGTAATATCACTGTCACCCTTGTGTCTTTTTCATCATTATGTCTCACTGTACCTTTTGTCTCTATCCCTCAGTATCTCTTTCGCTCCGTTTCTCTATCGAACCGTGTCTTAATCGCTCCACATTCATATTATCTCTGTCTGTATTACGTCGTACTTTCCCCACCCCGCGCCTGTGCCTATATCACCTTGTGTCTCTGACTATGTTTCTTCACCTCCCTGTGTTTATATCACTTTGCATTTCCGGTACACTGCATTTCAGTCGACGTGTGACTCTGTCACCCTGTATCTTTGTCTCCCCATGACTCTGTTGTCATGTGTCCCTGTTACACTATCTTTATCTCACTCTGTCTCTATCAGTCAATTCCTCCGTCACCTGTGTACCCGTGCACTCCGTGTCTTTGTCACACAGCATATCTATCACACCGTGTCTCTCTCAACCTATTTTTGTATCACATTGTGTCTTTGTCTCCGTATAGTTGCATCAACTTGTGTCTCTATAGTCCTGTGTATCTATCACCATGTGTCTGCACCATCTTGTGTCTTTGTCACGCTCTTTTTCAATTGTCCAATACCTGTATCACACTGTGTCCCTGTTTCTCTATGTCTGTACCACCTTGCGTCTCTGACATCTTGAGTCTGTCAGTCTTTGCCTGTATTGCAATGTGTCGCTGTCACCATGTAGCTCTGTAACCGCATGTCAGTTCCTCCTGGTGTCTCTGTCCCCCAGTCATTCAGTTACTTTGTGTCTGTATCCCACGATGTCTCTCTGACACTGAATCTCAGTCGAATTGTGTCTCAGATGACCTGTCTCTTTATCTCCCTATTCCTCTTGACCCTGTGTCTCTGTCGCGTTTTTATATTCTTGTGTCTAAGTTCACTGTCTTCGGAAAACTTTAGATACTTTTTAAGTGGATTATATATTTTTTTTGTGGATTAATTTATAGTAAATTTATGTCAAAGAATTAAGTACCGAAAGTAATTGTTAAAAGGTTAGAATATTTTAGCTCCTTCTTCCGTAAAGCGCACGCAACAATTTCAATTTCAGCAAAAATCAAACACGAGAAAGAAAGAAGAAGAAATATACCATCAAAAGGAATAACTACTGGTTTCGTTATGCAAAAGGGTAAGCGAAATCAGCCTTGTTCACTCCAAGGCCTCCTTTACTTTCGAGTTATCCTTAATTATATATGACTTTGTTAGTGTAAAACAACGTTAGCGTAAAATAACGTTCGATTTTACATTTTATGAATGCAGATGATTAATTTTCGATTAACACATTGGGCTATTTAAAAGGACAGGTGGTAAAATAGAAACACAACACTGCTAAAATGACATGTGTCAATAAAATATACTTTTAAAAGTCCCTGGACAAACTCTTATAGTGTATATTTTTACGTGTAGAGGCTGTCATTGTACATACATATTCATCAACGGCTCTATGTGCTTCTGGTTTTGTGCAGATACCCAGAATGGACTAGTAATCCTAGTTTGGTGTGAATTAAAGGTAGGAATAGAAAAGGTGATAGCTAACAGATCATATATGAGACATGGTGAACTGTTGGTAGTGTTGCAGTATGTGGGGTTTCTCTGCTAAACATATGTTGCACCTTCCTGCTTTGGGCGTGAGAGCAATGCACATACAGAATAAGGTCAAATTAAATAGTATAACATTGCGAATTTCTGAACGTAGTAGCCTAGCGAGTTCCAAGAATAGACAGGTAAGCTTACTTCGTCTCCCGCTTTAACACATCTTATTATTTGTATTCCTTTAGGCGATTTTGCTCTATAGCAAGCATTCAGACTCAGTCTTCGTTCTGAGAATAATTCCATAGACAGATGCACTGCTTCTTTCCTACAGCATCAACTCCTGAGCTGTGGCTTCTACCTCTATTTCCGTACTTGTCTTAGAAGCTCTGTTTCCATTCATCAGTTTTCACTCCATTGCAGTGGACAACTCAGCATACTGCTAACAACACATATAAACATACAAGTCGTGGCCAACTGTGGGTTAAACAGAGCAGTCTTATAATCGTGTGATTTGCTCTGATCATCGACGCCTATATGTATATGTGCGCATGCATGCGTGTGTGTAGACACACATATACACACAAACTATGTATAAATCAGGCATAGATGGAGATATATATATATATATATATATATATATATATATATATATATATATATATATATATATATATATATCCATCTATAAATGGTATGTATGCACATGCATGTAAACGTATTTATATGTATATGCGGATTTAAGGACCGCAGCTCCTTTATACTGGGACCTAACATTCACAAAAGAAGGCCTCACAGTAAAGTCATTTGGTTTGCTCCATCCTTTTCTCAACGTCAAGACTTGCGTGGGAATGATATTCCTCAGATTAGTGGACAAGCATTTTACGTTTTTTTTTTCCAACGCATCGTCCGGACGATTATTTAATAGACACAACTTAAAGGTCTCCCTCGGCTGTGCGCCCACTGTTAAAATGATTTTAATGAACAGCCTTAAATCCAGTACAGAAGCAGGGTTAACAGTGAGTGCGCTGTGGGAGGTCGATGCAACTCAGCGGCCACGGTCTACGTGGTTGAGGCAGTGTCCGACAGTAACGGCAACAACGGCAGTGACAGCAGCAACAATGTATCCGTCGGTAACAGAAACAACGGCAACAATAGCAGCAGCAGCAACAACAACAGCAAAACTGGCAGCACGACCGGCAGTAACAGTAGTACTGACAGCGATAGCAGCAACTGCAACAACAACTACAGCACCAGCTTCGCGTCGGGCATTAACAGCAGCAACGGCAGCGATAGCAACAGCAAAAACAACAGTGGCTGCACCAGCAATGTGTTCAGCAATAGCGGCAGCAACGGTAGTGATAGCGTCGGCAGCAACAACAGCTGCATCACCAATAGCGTAAAGACACAGACATGGAGACATGTTGGAGCAAGACAAGGCCCCTTTAAGCAACGTCTAAACAAACGCAGGTCTTCTTTTAGGATCCCAGACAGGTGCAACGTTACGTCGTTGGCCAACTACATAGGGTATTTAAAAGAAGAGATTACGTCATATAGAATTAAATGAAATCTTCTGGAACAACCTGGAGCATGCCTTAACGGGAAAAAACAAAGCAAACTTTGCTTGACAGAGAGGGGAAGGATCTTAAAGAAATCGCTTGACCCGGGTTTTTTTTACATATATCTATCAAATTAATTTTATAATACTTTTATAATGATTATGTGAGTGTTGATGTTTGTATTTTAACTGTGTAAACACATGCAGTACAAAGGACTGAAATTTTGAGACTTCAGTTTTTGTTTTATTTTTAATTCTACTAAATTGTTCGCTCTGAAAATTCGTTTTAACCAATTTATCTTTAAGCTGATTCATTCCTATTACGGGTATACCATTGAAAGAATATCATATTGGAGTTTAACGACATGTTATAAATCGAGATCTGAGATTCAGTGGATATATATAT
>NC_068990.1:71528372-71529054 GCF_001194135.2 Octopus bimaculoides
ACTCATGTTCTTGTATTTTTTTAAACTTTTTTTCAGGTAAAAGTCTCATTAAACTCACAGAAACCCATTCCAATGAGACTGAGACAAGAACGGATATTGAACCTGCTCAAAGTTTTCTACCTCCTATAAGTAAAAAATCATGACTAAAACGGCAAAAAAAATTATTGTAATAAAAAAAAACAAAATATTTGTTTGTGTAAAGCGTTAATGTTCATTCAAACTTATGCATGTGTGATGAATAGAAATTTGTATTGAAAATGTAAGATTAGTGGAGTACTTGGTTGCGGTCTTTTATGTATAGAATTCAGTTAGGCAGTGACGGCAATAACGGCAGTTACAGCAGCAACAACAATGTATCCGTCGGTAACTGTAACAAGGGCAACAATAGCAGCAGCAACAACAGCAAAACCGGCAGCACAACCGGCAGTAACAGTATTATTCGCAGCGATACCAGTAGCTGCAACAACAACTACAGTTTATGGAATGAAGATAATGCAAGACCGTTAAAATGGATGTCTCTAGGATTGTGACCTCATAAATACGAAAGCCAACACTTTTTGCGTAAGAAATGAAAGTTGCTAGTTCAATTCCTTCCCCGCAAGACTTATCGTAGATGGCGTAATAAGTCACACCCGGACAACGTCGGGTTATACTGCTAGTATATATATATATATATATATAT
>NC_068990.1:71529267-71530976 GCF_001194135.2 Octopus bimaculoides
AGTATTTCCGACCGTTTGATAACATAGAATCCAGTGCTCTACCTTTTATCTTTCATCTTTTGTTTGTTTCAGTCATTAGACTGCGGCCTTGCTGGGGCAGGGCCTTGAAGGAATAGTCTACATGAATACATTAGGGATTCATGTAGTATGAATGTGAATATTACTATGAAGTTCATAATGGGTGCAGTTATTGAAAATCTTACTATATCAGACCGGGTAAAGATTATTTGAAAGTACCAGGAATTTTCTGCCTGTATTAGCTTTGAGGTTTAAGGAGAAAGAGGATGCGAACAATATGGTTTCCTTGGGTTTATTCATGGATCTAATGGTTTTCAGATGTATAGGTCTCTTCTCTGAAGCAGCTATTTGGAAGAGCCCTGTTGTAGTAAGGAACTGTCTTTAGAAGGACATAGGCTCTAACCTATGTCCCTCTAAAGATATTTCTCTCTTATACTTTTCCAATAAAAATAGGGATTTTATTTTGAAGGTTTTTCTGCTCAAAATGGTTTTACTGCTCAAAATGGTTTTACTGCGCGTCCAGACCCACACCTGAGCATTTTGACGCCCCTGTGGAAAATGTCCTGCGGCATTTAATTAAGAAGGCCTTCTTTGCGTTCTGAGCTCAAATCTTGCTGAGGTCAACTTCGCATTTGTACCTTCTGCGGAAGATTTCTTCTTCTGTTGCATCGTAGAATGTTAGTAAATTTAAAATGGAAGATCCAAAATAATTTGCATTGTATTATGCCACAGTTACTGTGGTCGCTGTTGCTGTTTAGATCCGGCTTTGATCGAGCAAACTTATTATTAAAGGTATTTTTGTCTGGACCATTCCGTCTTTTTGTATATCTAAGACTACATCGTTCAATGTATTCTTCCTATAAGATGACAGGGTACAATATGAGATACAATTTATATATCATTTGGACATGCAGTCTCTCTTATTGATTCGTAGTACTACAAGACGTCGGTAAAGATTGCCGTAAATATAGTTACAGCAAATACATCATACAGTACGAGAGATCCAGTAAATACGTAATTTAGAATTACAGCTCAGTCAATCGCATTGAATGGCAAAAGCAATAACGACATATATGATAATAATGAAGTCAATTCTGCATGTAGGAGAGACACAAAAATTAGTGTGAAGCAGGCATGGTTGTGTGAAGAATAACTCCTTTTAATTTGAAACTGTTTGTTATATATTCATAAGGTTTCAACTGGCAGAATCGTTAGCATGCCGTTAGCTGACCTTGCTTTTCATCCTTTCGGGGTCGATAAATAAGTACCAGTTGAACACTAGGGATCGATGCAATCGACTAGTTGCCTCCCTCCAAATTTCAGGCCTTGTGCCTATAGTAGAAAGAATTCTGGTGATTAATGTAAAGAAGCTTATTACTAACAAATAGCTTACTTGAAAAGCATCTAAAACAAAGTTTTCATTGCAATAGATATTAACTTTTGCAGCGACTACACTTTTATTTCCTCCTCTTTTGTTTCTATGATTCTTTCTCCCTCAATCGGTTTATGAAGGGTTTCTTGACTTGTTGCTTATCACCAAATTAAGTACGTGCATTCATTCATTCTGCACCTCACCTCTCTCTATCTCACTTTTACCCACCCTCTCTCTATACAATGCAAAGCATGACTGGAGAAATTCTCTTACGAACCAACTATTAGTTGATACATACATACATACATATATATATATA
>NC_068990.1:71533063-71534034 GCF_001194135.2 Octopus bimaculoides
ATGCACTTATATAAAATGTTTATTGAATTACTAACAAGCACTGTAAAACTGACAAAGATCTGCTTTATCTTGATTCTATCTGATCCTGGGTCAGCTGTTATCAGTTACCATTTGTTTTGTTTAAAACTCCAGAGATTTATGCAGAAATTTTATGGTAAATAGCTTGCTTACCAACCGCAAGTTTCCGGGTTCAGTCTCACTGCGTGGTACCTTGGGCGAGTGTCTTCTACTATAGCCTCAGGTCGACCAACGCCTTGTAAGATTTGGTAGACAGAAACTGAAAGAAGCCCGTCGTATATATATATATAAATGTGTGTGTGTGTGTGCGTGTGTTTGTGTGTCTGTGTTTGTACCCCCACAATCGCTTGACAACCGATGATGGTGTGCTTACGTTCTCGTAATTTAGCGGTTCGGCAAAAAAGACCGATAAAATAAATATTAGGCTTACAAAGAATAAGTCCTGGGGTCGATTTGTTCGACTAAAGGCGGTGCTCCAGCATGGCCGCAGTCAAATGACTGAAACAAATAAAAGAATAAATACCTGGATTCTGCTTATACGTACTCTCTGAATATACTTATCACAATTTCAACAGCATTAAATATTTATTATGTTGGCACGATGTTACCCACATTTAAGGCTAGAAATAAAATAAGTGATGATTGCATTCATATTTGCGGGCCCCCGCGGCAGATTTGATTCCGTTGCTATTTGAATTCTGAAATTAAGTTCAATGCTGTACCGATTCTTTGTTGAGCAACGAAAAAAATGTATTTCTGTGTTCATTTAGATCCAGGAGCTCAGAGATGAATTTTATTAGGGGTACAAGAGTTCTTCCAACTTCGCTTCTTAAAATGTGAACGTTAGTCTTCAATATGTGCAAATACTTCCTGCGACCCTAGAAAATATCCGAATTCGAGAATTTCTCTCTCTCTCTCTCTCTCTCTCTCTCTCTCTCTCTCTCTCTCTCTCT
>NC_068990.1:71534504-71535954 GCF_001194135.2 Octopus bimaculoides
TGGTTATGTTAGAAATCGATCTTTATTTCAAACAGGTACATATATTTTGAGGAAAGGGTGAAGCCACTGTAATCGACTGGTACTTTGTTTCATTGACTCAGGAAGCATGAAAAGGTAAACCTGATCTTATTGAGATTTAAAATCAAACCGTAAAAAAAATACAATAGTAATTCAAAGAATTTTGTCCAACACAACTATCAATGCTGCCACCGTTTGCTCTCTATAGCATAAAAATATTCTTTTCTACTCTAGACACAAGGCCCGAAATATTGGGGGAGGGAGCCAGTCGATTAGATCGACCTCAGTACGCAACTGGTATTTAATTTATCGACCTCGAAAGGAAACGTCGACCTTGGCGGAATTTGAACTCAGAACATGAAGACAGACGAAGTACCGCTACGTATTTCGTCCGGCGTGCCAACAATTCTGCCAGATCACTGCCTTGTAGCATAAAAATATTAAATTCATATATAGGAGTCAGACCGGAAATTGTCAGGAAGAGGAAAGTCGATTATATTGAATCTAATACTTGATTTGTGCTTTATTTTATCGATAGATGGAAAAACGAAAGAAATATTGAGCTCAGAACCGTAAATAACCGTAATTAAGTATTGTAAGGTCTATTTCTCCGATGCTTTATCGATTCTGTCAGGTGATCGCCATGTTATAAGGGAGATATTAACACTATTGAAACTCATTGAAATGGCAGAAATGTTAGTGTGTAATTTCTATCGTATTTTAGTTAACTCTTCTACTCTTTCGTGTCCCGACCACTGACGGGATTGATTTTGTCCAATTTTCACAAGAGAGTGAAGGCATGTGACCTACTGGTTAGGGTGTTGCAATCCCGATTTTGCGATCGTGATTTCGATTTCTGGACCAGAACAGTGCGTTGTGTTTTTGAGGAAAACACTTCTTTTCACGTCGCTCCAGTCTCAACCTACTCAACTGTAAATGAGTGACCCTGCAGTGGACTGGCATCCCGTTCAGACTGAAGGGGTTGTTGCAGACTCGGTCAATCAGATGGAAAGGAAAACGATAACCGGCTCTATGAGTCGTGGGAATCGAGGTAGTACTTTACTACCCGCAGGAGTGGTGCGATTAAATAAATACCAGTAATCTACTAGTTTTCATTAGTAGATCGGTTGTATTTTTTTCTGGAGATCATTGACTTTCAGCAATGTACGGTGTGTGCACTATACGTGCATACCCGTCCCTCTTCTCTTCTTAACTTACCCCATAGAACCGCATTCCCAACAGTCCCCGAGTCCACCCATTTTCCCTCTAAACACTTTTTGAATTTCACTCTTCTACATTTCTGAAGTTTTCTTCTTACTAAGGACAAGCATCTGAAACATGAAAACGCTTTCTCTTCCTTTTAATTACTATGCTAACAGAATATTTGTTGCATTGTCTGCTTTCATTTTGAGTTCATTGCTTTCATAATATA
>NC_068990.1:71536155-71543404 GCF_001194135.2 Octopus bimaculoides
ATATATGGAGTTGAATGTTCTCAAGTGTAGGTCACAGTCTTTTACTCGGGTAAGTGAAATTTTATAGAGCGGAAAATCTTTTCAAGGTTATAAGAAATTTCTTTCCAAGAAGAGTATGGAAGTCATTATTTTTCTGATACCTTCTAAAAGAAAAAAAGAAAGGAAGAAGAACAAAAAAACAAGGAAATTTTACTTAAAGCTAACTCTTGAAAGCTTTTTGTAGAATTTTACATTAAATCGATTCGCCAAGTGTGTAGTTTGTACACGAACCTATGACGGAGCCACTTTGTGAAAATAAGCGAAGAACTGCTTAATCTCGTCTTCCCAGCAAAATTCACACATAATGTGTAATTGTGTGAGGAATACATTCCATCAGAAATAAAAGCACAATAAGTGAAAGACTAATGGTTATGGCTACCATACAGTCGTCAGCCGAATAACCTTACCGCTAATCCACGAGCCTTTGTATTTCCAGAATATCTAGGATTTATTTACTGACAGCAAGGTGAACATTGTCTTTGTCTTACTTATCCCAGTGAAATGGTTGTTGTGGGTCTGCGAAAAAATGCTCTTTCTTGACCTCTTTCACGTTGCAAAGAAGAGAGAGAGAGAAGGGGAAGAGGAAGAGGAGGAGAGATTGACGTGGAGACGGCATTGGGATAAGAAAGAAAAAAATAGTCCCCGATACTAAACTGGTTCTTTACGGAAGGAATGAAGTCAGATAAAAAGGTGGCTTATCAGAGATTTGAACTCAGAGTGCAGAGAACTGACACAAATAATACATGACATTTCTATCCGACGCTCTAACCGACTCTGCTAAATCACGCCTTCGTAAGGCGACCAGTGGTAAGGTTAAATTAAATATACTGCTGTAATATCAATTAAATATCTGTAGTAGATTTATGATATAAGCCAATACCATTTCTATACAAATTACTCTTGGGCATAAATGTCTTCTATCCTTCTTGTATATATCCAAACCAAGTAGACGCTGGAGCCCAGGAGGAGCAATGGCTGTGCTGGTGATGTTTACTGAGGCAGAAACACGTGTTCAATAGCTCTTCTCTTGTTCCCAGATGATCAGATTGTCTTTTCCTTAATGTCATATCACCTTCGGAGGAATTCTGATACTCAATATTATCTCTTGAAGAGAAGATAATTTCAATAAATAAAAAAATTAAATTTAATTTACCTTTATTAATCTTTATTAAATTTAATATACCTTTGTTAATCTTTATTCTATCTGTTTCTCTCTCTCTTTCTCTCTTTCTCTCTCTCTCTTTCTCTCTCTCTCTCTCTCTCTCTCTCTCTCTCTCTCTCTCTTTCTCTCTCTTTCTCTCTCTCACTCTCGCTTACCTTTTCTCACTCTCCATTTTAAAAAATTCTTTTCATGAAGGACTAACGTCTGAAATATCAAAGGGCTTTCCTTTCCTTTTAAGCGTTAAATCTACGCAGCAGTTGTTAAAACTTGTCCCTCCTATATTGTCTTCCTTTTTCTGCTCATTGCGAAGCATATATGCTCGATGTAGTTAAGAGAAGAATTGAAGCAAAAATAAACAAGCAAGACATTCAGATAAATTATGTTCAAGAAATACATTTTATTACTGAAAAATCACTAATAATAAAAGAAATAAATTCATAAAGTCATTTTCTTCGTATTACGGGTGCAGAGCACGACTATGCTGAAACAGGTCGAAATAAAAATTACGGCGATACCAGAGATGAAAAAGGACATGTTGTAAGAATACATGTCGGCGATCATACCTGTAGAATATAACAGAGCATACAGAAAATGTTTGATTTAATTATCAATACTTTTTAAATAATTACATCTCTCTCCCCTCTCTCTCTCTCTTTTCTCTCTTTCCTCTCTCTCCCGTACTCACTCTCTCTTCCCCTTCCCTCTCTCAGTAAATACATACATACATACATACATACATTTTTGGGGGGGTTTTATACTGTGCATAACTGCCTAAGTTATTTTATATATATATATATGTATGTATGTATGTATGTATGTATTTATTTATTAGTGGCACCTTAACATTATAAAAATAAAGAAAAACGAAGCAAGAGGAAACAGGTCAATGTAATGAGAAATCAAGACCTGACAATAATAGCAATGGCCTTAGAGAAATGAGTGTCAGATGTGTGACAAGGCATTGTGTAGCATACTGAATCCTTTGCTCAGTCTTACACCACTGCCGAGGTGTTGTTTGCTTTTAAATATTCGGGAAAGGTTTCCGATTTGAGGATAACTTTTTCCCTCCCAAAAACCCAGACTATCACCAGATCATTTTGCAGTAAACTCTCATGGAAATGAAAAAGAAAAAATATCTCAATTGCCATCAATTTTTAGCTGTTCCAAAAGAGGGTTAATTGTGTTCATAGTAGAGATCTGTGAAGGTTTGTGCAAGCCATGAACTTTAACTCTTCCTCCAGGATCAAACCATTGAAAACAAAAATTGTAAAGCTATGTAAAAGAAACATTTATAATTGTAATACTCGAAGCTCTGATGCTCAATATAAAATGATTGAAGAGTTCCGGTCCACTTACCTGCAAAAGGTCCAGAACAGCTGAAACCAATTCCAAGGCAACTAGCCGAAAGACCCCATCCAAGACCATATTTTTCAGGGCCGACTATCCTTAATAAAATGACCATTGACATTGCTACGTGAAGCCCCAACGTGAAACCACTTGCTATGCCAAATGCAAGAGAATATTTGTATGTTGATGTGAAACTCAGAGCAATGAAGGACGCGCCACACATGTAACAGAATATACTGAATAAAATGAAGTGAGGGATTTTAAAACGATTCAAAATTCCAACCAAGAACCTTCCCACTGCATTGGACAGCAAGTAATAAGTCAATAGAGCTGTGCTATCTGATAGATTGTAACCTAAAATAATTGAAATAAAGAATAATTAGTACATTACAATATTGATAATACTCATTTCTTATGGATTGGTATCATATCATTGGATCATATCATTGGTAGTAGAATCTCGGACGAATGGGGTGTTGATAGGAATCGATTTTTAAGACAGCTCGTCTGACTCTGAGTCCGACCAGCATCCACTTCTGACCGATAACTCCACGAACTGTCTGCATAAGACTGCGCACCAGCTCATAAGCAAAGGCTTTGACTGATCTCTTAAACTAGACCGAAGGTAGCTGACCAGTTTTAAGCTCGCGGCAAAATTCTGTGAGGGATTGTCACCCTACGCATGCAAAAACTCTATTTGCTGTGGATTGTATGGCGAAAACCCAATCAAGAGTGTCAAGTTTCGACAAGGCACAAGCTTAGAACACAATGAGATGCACAGATCACCATCGTTATATCACTGAAACCTTTGTATTTATCAGTCGTCTGGACTAGTTGCCACTGGTTCAGTAAGTCATGGACGTAACCATTCCTCACTATAATCTAAATTCAGTGCAAAGCAGGGCTCGATGTTTTTAAAACCGTAAACAGATAGCTAACTTTTCGTTACTGCGGTCGAAGTATCACGTTTAATGGCGACAGTAAAATACTGTCATCTGCCTAGTTTCCTCGCCCCTGTTGTATAGATGAAAGCAGATACGAATTTCTGGCCGCCTGCACAACTGGGTCCGCTTGATATTTTTTAAGAAGTAGGTTGAAGAAGTGAAGCCTTGGTAATCTTCGAGAAAGAAAACAAAGGTGAGTCAGATCCCATTCCCTGCCGAAATATTCCATGTACTTCAAAAGATCTTTGGAATTGAATAAACGTCTCAACTTCCGTTCTTACTGTTTACTTAATTCTATAGAGTCAATAATTGTTGGAACCTTCAGGTAAGTAAAGATCAAATGAGTAACTTTTGTAGAGAATTAGTAATAACGCTACACCCCACCCACGTGACGAATAGAGTAAACTAGTCACTATAACTAAAAGAGAAGTACGTGAAGTACCAGAGTACGTAGCAGCCAGTTTTTGGTCATTTTTGATCCCTGTTGGACGTGAGCCGCATTGTTAAATATTTGTTGAAAGTCCTCCCTCGTAGGTGTACCTGCGATTATTGATTGTTGAAATTACTGTTACTGTTGTTTGCATACGAACTTGTTAAAATGTGTTTGTTTTCTTCCCATTTATGGGAGATATAGAACAAGTACCAGCAAAAGGCCACAGTTATGCGGCAGCAACTGGCAGGGGAGTGGACTCTGACGCTTTGGAGGTTCGTGAGGTGAAGGTAGAACCGAAGAAGCTGAAAGAGTGTGAAAAGCTGTTGAAAATGGAAGGTAATACTTTAAACTTAACCCTACCAGCTGAACTAACGGATAGCGTGATAAAAGAAGAAACAAATAAAAAAAAAACAAGGACAAAACGAGAGAAGACTGAATATTGTAAGGCATTTAGCTTGATAGTGCTATTTTCCTGATCGTTCATAACCTTAGAAAAGATAAATGAGAACTGCGTGTCGTATTGTGGTGAGACGTTTATTCCCTTTTCAAGGGTATCAAAGTCTCAGAGATGTATCTAAAGAGTATGGGTTCAAATGGGAATTGAAGCTTGATCGTTCGTGGACTTTGCTGAAAGGTAACATAAGTTTTCTCAATCGGCAACATACAATTGGCTTTTACTTTAATTATTTATTTATCTATTTGACTACTCAGAAAGGCCTTATATCTAAAGGAGGAGGAAAATTAAGTTACGATATTCATTCATTTCTCAATGGATTTAACGCCGAAATGCCGTTGAAAAGATTGCAAGCAGAGATCAAAAATGCGTTGATTGCAACTTTAGAGAAGTCAGTTCAGTGGGTTATGCAGAATACGAAATATATATTTCCCTCGGTACATCTAGTAAGATGTACTGAACTTACAGAAGTTAAAGTTTCAAAAACTTTAAAGTGCTGGTTTGGAGACCTTGACCAATTTAATTACATCTCTCTTTTATGTTATCATTCCACATCTTACTGCAGTAGTCTTCGCTGTTAATCCCTCTAGTGGAAAATAAAACAAAATACTAGAAACATACGCGAATTGATACACCTTATCCTACAAAAGGGTTAGCTTGGGCCAGTGTTAGATCATTTATTTGTACTAAACGGTTTTTACTTACCGAGTTGTAAACCAAAATCCACCAACATTTGGCTTAGTACAGAAATTGAGAAGCTATCAAAAGCTGACCAAAACAAGTAAGCTACAAATCGTGGGTTTTTAACCATTTCCTTGAAGTATCTTCGTATCGTCTTCATTGATCTGTTTGCTTTAGCTATTGCTTTTTGTTCCGGTGCAAGTTTCTGTGATTTAAAGAACATGGCCATCACACTCGCATTGAACATAATTCCACCAACCAAAAGATAGTTTCCTCTCCAATCATATTCTTTGATAAACTGTATCATTATTTTAGGCCAAACAGCAGAACCGATCCCTGTCCCCATTGAAGTAAAAGCAACAGCAGCATTTTGTTTGTCTTTGAAGTAGATTGGAATTGCTGCAAACGAGGAAATGGTTAGCAGGCTGATACCGATACCTATATAAAATATAAGAAAAAATAAATTAAACACTCTCACTTAGTTAAAATACTGGTTTCCTTTTTGATAGACATTGAGTATAGAAAACCCATTTTATAGGGAAGTAATTAAGAATTAGTAAAAAATTGACACAAATTTCGTTCCATTTATATTACACTCCAATACACACCTCATTTCAAAGTTAAGAATTCTGGTTCCTTTTGTTCATTTTTTCTTATAAACGGCAGTAAGTTCTTTTTTTGGTTAGGGTATGATAACTTTACAACATAAGGAGAGGGGGCCGTTTTGTTTTCTATTTAGCTTGTTTGCGGCACTTCAACCCCTCTAAATAAGACTGAAAAAGCCTTAATCAAGAACTGCACAATGTGACACGACCCTCCCATCTCACAACAGACTCCTCTTGTTGTCAAAGAAATGAAGTCACTCCATCTGGACGTCTATCATAAGTTCTGCTTAAGTTCTAAAAGTTCGAGAATTGATGTAACATTCACACACGTTAAATGAGGCGGTTGATTTTGACACAAGAAAAACGACCGTTATTGAGTTTGTAAGAGAAGCCGTGGATACCATCATATCTTTTATTCAGATACAATAGCTCATACATCAATAAATTCAGTTGAATGGTTACTTATGTTCCCCGTTGCTCTTTTGAAGCACTTGCTTAAGAATGAAGACTTCATAGGTTTGGACCAGGGTATTGAATAACAATATATCAGCTAATTTCATGAAGGTGTAATTCTATGTACGGAAAGGGTATCCACAGTTTCCCTTACAAACTCAGTAACGACCGTTTTCCTTGTCGTGTCGAAATCAACCGCTTCATTCAACGTGTGTAGCCCACATTAATGTTGCATCAATTCTCGAACCTTCAGAACTTGAGTAGATCTGATGATAGCCGTCCAAATGGAGTAAATTCATTTCTTTGACAACAGGATAGGATGGCAGTGTCACATTGTGCAGTTCTCAAGGCCTTTTCAATTCAGAGGTACTGAAGAGCCGCAAACAAGCTGAATAGATAACCTATATCTCCTCCAGTTTTGAAACTACGAGTGAAAATATTTCTTCAACAGCCAATTACCAAAAGCTGCTTTGGCTTTGTATATGGTGTATGTGCAGAGATTTCACTTACCTCCTATAATTCCTATACATATAATGATGTAATAGATCTGCGGTGCAAACGCCGATGCCGCAAATCCTATGGCAGCAAACACACTACCACACAAAATTGAGAGCCTAAGACCAATTTTTTCTATTATCATTCCCATGAAAAATCCTGAAATTACAAAATGTTAGAAACATATTCAGTTTCCAATAGATTTCAGTGTCAATATCAACAAACGCATTTATGAACAGACTAGGCGGTATACACAGAAATAAGCGCCCCCATCCCGAGAGTGGTGGTGGTGGGGAAATCTCGTTGGTGCAAGAGCGACTGAAAAAAATTAATAAAAATTGAGTGACAATGGATTAGTCTTGATAACTACCACCCACAGCTGTGTTGTGGCATTTCAAATACTGCAATTATTTCCAGCTTCGTGGGCAGAAATTTGACTTTGTACAAGGATTTAACAATATATATATATATATAATCTTTACATATTTACGCAAAAATAAGATTCCCCACAGAAGATCATAGTAACATAAAACTTAAGTCACGAGAAAACATTTAGTATATGTGTATGTAAGTATTTGTGTGTGTGTGTGTGTGTGTGTGTGTGTGCGTGTGTATGCATGTATATGTATGTATGTA